>NC_061122.1:58125720-58144746 GCF_002878395.1 Capsicum annuum
GACGGGCTGAGGGGCTGGCTGAGTTGTTATTCTTTTTCCATTTTTCTAGAGAGGCATGTTCTGTAAACGGAAGGAAGAAGTGGATTATACAGAGAATTTAACTTGATCTCATGCTCACTCGCATGACATGAATACTTAAAGAAGGGAAACTTTTTCCTAAATGCCTTGTAGCCTCTCATCCATAAGTATGGTGCGCTACATACCCATGCACAAGACTCTACTCGACGTGGCTTTCAGACTTTCTAGGACACTTTAAAACCTTAGGATCTCATACCAAGTTTGTAATAACTTGAGACTACCCCCAGTCATTACACGGTGCTTATAGTCCCGAGGGACCACAAGCTAACCCATGAGCTGGTACCTGCTATGAGAACTTGATAATATAATTATGAATTTGTGAAAGAATAACTGAAGTACTATAAGGTCTTAAATATCTGAATTCAAACTGAAATATGAACAAAGAAAATGACTATCTAAATCTGATGAAGTACTGATAAACTGAACTACTAACTGACTGTAATGCCAGAAAATCCTCTAAGACTGACTGACTAAGAGTTGATGGGACAAGCCCCCAACTAAATCTATTGAATACTAAAATAAAGACATAAAATAAAATAGTCAATCCTCGGGTGATGAGGACTCACCACTACTACTGTACTACTGAGAATCTAAGGGACTAAGTGTGATCTAGGAACTGAGTGTCAGCACCTATGATATGAGACATCATAGCTCAAAAGAAAGGTATATAATCAGTACTTTGAATGTAATGGTAGTCTAAATTAGGTAGGCTAACATACAAGGTTTCATGAATAGCAGTAATGATCTATCTGAATATACACATAAAGTATGGAATACTGAATAGAGGACATAAAATTTGTAGATACTGAACATACATAAAAGTCTATAAAATATTGAAAATACATAAAAATTTATAGACAATGAGGGTGCATGACCAAGCATATGACATGAAATGAATGAAATCTGCAAACTAAAATACTGAAAATAACTAAAATCTATACGATTTGGTCAAGCAATACTAAGACTGAAGAACTGAACTGGAACTGTGACTGAGACTGTATTTGAGACTGTAGAGGTATCATCTAACCAACATTCCCCAATCTGAGCTAATTGAGGTCCAACCTGTAACCCAATTGGAAGGGTATTAATATTATTCCACGGGTACTAACGCTGGTTGTGTGGATCCACTAAACTAATATAATATCCAAAGGACTAAGGGTGTCAATCTTGAATTGATGGGTGACTCCTGCGAGATAGTCAAGCCTAATCTGACGGGTGACTACTCATATCCTATGCTGGCTATATAATTCTGGAGTATAGGGACTGCTACTAAAGACTCTGCCTATCTGATGGGAAAGCCGCCGACCCTACTCTCGCACGGTGCTAAATCCTACTCCCAACTGAATGATACTGAAATTCTAGAATATTTTGAGTTTAAATGACTATTCTGATAATGCTCATGATGTAATCTGAAGTTATTCTAAACATACTGAGAAAACATTAAGTAAAAAACTATGGTTTTGGGTATTCAATACCCCCAGGACTCAAAATAATAGTACTAGCATGACACTAAAATATTGAAGGACATGGCATGAAGACTCTTATTAAATCAATTGCTCTTGTAGGCATTTTATCAAACACTTATAGTTCATGGTTTAAAATAATCATAGAATTACTAAAGTACCAGCATAATTGACATGAAATTATCATGGAAAACACTAAGTCATGACTTAATTCAACAAATGATAACACTAAAACATGAGGAGTCAAATAACAATAATAACTTCATTAAAACATGGTATTATATCAAAGTTCATGGAGATTAATGGATGAAATCATGATTTAAAATCAAATAACTTAAAAATATTATAACTTTATAATTAAAAAGGTTACTTGGGCTCCATGGATAAAAGGAATCCATGGATGAACATCTAACATACCTTAACGGATGAATTTCTTGAAGTTCTTTGGTGAATTCTTGAGATTGCTCTTGGTTTCTTGAGAGCTGGGGTTTGTAATTTAGAGACAAAGCTCTTTAATTTTGGGGGAAATTAATAAAGAATAAACTTCCAAAATGTTTATAGGACTTAAGTGTTCCATATGGCAGATTAAAATGATAGGATAAGACTATTTTAACCCTGGAAAAAATATTAGATTTTCATGAAAATTTTTTGATTTGGGCCCCTGGCGCGATGCGGCGCTATTGCATCGTGTCACTAAAAACTGACAACCGAGAAATTAGTCTGGAGTGACGTGGGGAAATCATTTTCCTTCACTCATTGGGACTTAGAAGTTCTCTGCGATGCGGTGGTATCGCGCTGCAACACTAGAAAATGACAAATGCCAAATTGGCCTATGGCGCGATGTGCCAAAATCGCGATACCTCACTGGAAATTAACAATTGCTATTTTGACTCTCTCTGGGATGCGCTGATGGGTAAAATGATGGTGTTTAATGACTGAAACTTAAAATCGCTATAACTTCTTACCCAGTTATCGGATTTGGGCAAATTTTATATTGTTGGAAAGCTAATTCAATTCCTACGCAATGACAGGCTCTAAACTGAAAAATAATGAGCATTTCAGAAATTTTATATATGAATACTCATTTACTTGGACTTAGATTATGCTAGGTAAATACAGGGTGTTACACTCTACCTCTTACACCTCTAGTAACGCCCCTACCTCTCACAACTAAAATAAAAGTAGCCCAAACACCCGATAAAAATAATCCCTAGCCACATGGATAATATCCTCACATACATATCAACCTCTATGACCAATATCAATAGTATAAGGTACAACTAGACCCGAATAGCCATCTTGAATTGCTGAACTAGAAGATCCACCTCCTAAACTCTGCAAAGCCACCTACGCTGGCCTACTATGGTACCTACGAAAATATCTAAAATCACTGCTTTGAATATGACTCACACTATGAGTCGTAGTATGTATTGACAGGTCAGGTGGCCCTAGTCGTAAGGTGTCCAATAAATGGTGCTTGAGTTACTGTCCTGAGTATGAATTAGGGGTATGAGTCGTAGGGAGTTATGACAGATCCTATGGACCTAATCATAACCAAATAAAAAATTAACTGGTTAAGTTCTACTTTGAGTACGAGTGGCCCACTATGATCCATAAGGACTTGTTATAAGTCATTGGGTGCAAATCATAGGCCAGTGTTAACCTAATTGGGTTCTATGTTGGCTACGATTGGACCCTACTAGTCGTAGAGTCATCCCACTATGAGTGGTACCAATTGAGTTGTAGGGTCAATAGGGTATGGGTTTCTTTCAAATTTTCTTGGCTACGAGTCAAGTTAATGAGCCATAATGTGTCTATATGAGTTGTATATTGACCCGTAGTCACTTGTAATAATTTTTTAGTCTTTTTGTTAAGGGAACTTTAGACAATTCCCATCTATCCCAATTGTAACCCACGACTTAAACCCCTATTTGGAAATCCATTAACCTTATTAACTCACTCAGAACAACTCCTAAAGCTCTATCTAATTCTCTTAAGCAGACACTCTTAGGATTTTTAAGAAGTGGATCAGCCAAGGGCTCAAGGGTTGAATTCTTTTCGTGAAACATAGTATTTCAGGCATGTTTCTCTTCCTTTATTATTAATTTATTAAAATAACATGCTTTAAAGCATTGTTCATAAGATATTAATATTGGTTTTGTAACAAGGGTTGAGGGTTTTGAGTGTTTGTTGTTGCACAATATATTTCCATGGTATACATATAACTAGTCATGCTTTAATTATAGTTTTGAACTTGTGGAAGCATAGGTATGGTGAATGAACTAGGGATTTGTGATTTTCTAAAACTTAAGACTTTTGAAGTGGTTATGACCCCAAACCCATATTATGAAATTTGTTTTAAATTATGAGAAATGTGGGAATTTATAAAATTGAACAAAGGGGGTAATGAATTTCCCCAAGTGATGTAATTGTTTTGGCATGTTGTTGCTACCTTGAAAGTCTAGTTGGTATAATGATACCAATAATGTATGCCTTAATATAAAATACAGTTCAATGAATGGGATTGTGGGATAAATGTTTTTAATTGGACTTTAATGAGGGTTGTGTAGCTATGTTGTGAAAGTGGAGGCCCCAAGGGACCCACACTAGAAACGGAAATTACCGACGTGGTGGTGTATATGATCGGGAGGTTCAAGTCCATCTTATTATTATTACTATATAATTGAGAAGTTAAAGTCCCCATATCTTATTATATGATTTGGTGATCGTTTCACCTTGATATGCAGGGAGGTTTGAGTCTACCAAAGTGCATATGTATATACCCTCTAGTTCGTTCAGCCATATGCACTGGGGCCCTACCATCTAGGGAAGATCAGGGCCCATATAGCTCATGGGTTTCTTGTATGTTATGACGGTGGAGCTATACAATCCAGACTATAGTTTTAAAGTGAATATTGAGTCTTATTATCTAACCCAACATATGATATATAAAAATATATATGAATTTGATTATGGTCATTGGTTATGAATGATTTTGAATTTTTGACCATGTCTTTATGTTATCTTTATCCCTGAGTTTTATGCTAGTACTCCAACCGCTAACGATCTTCTAATGTTATATCACCACGCAATGCAGGAACTGGTCATACTTATACTCTTTTTGTACAGTGATTAGGATTTGGAATCAGCTCATGAGTGGACATTAAAGTGGTGAGCTTCCAAACATCAAAAGTCTACATTTCATGTTTTGGTCACGTATGTCTCAAACTATCTAGACTTATTTTTGGCTATAGTTGAGGGCATGTCCTGACACTTTATTGATATTCAAATTTTGTTCTTAATTTAGAAGGATTTATTTGGATTATTATGGATATTGGGTGGTGCTGATCGGTCGATTGGCCGATCATTGATCATTGGTTATAGACATATTTTGAATTTCCTTAAGCTTAATGCATGATATCTTGTTTTATGTTTGAAATTCATCCGATATTGAGGGATGTTGTGTTTGGTTTGGTTAAGTGTAGGGGGTGTTCTTCGGTCTACGTGGGACTTGAGATACCCATCATGGCCAGTGGTTCAGGTCATAACAGAGACGGTATCAGAGCCTAGGTTTGGTTTCATTAGGTGTCCAACAAAGTTATGTCAAGTAGAGTCTCGTTTATGGTTCTATAGCGTTCCACACTTAAAAGAGAGAGGCTACGAGTTATTTAAGAATGTTTCCCTTTCTTGTTGTTCTATTTCAAGCTACAGAGTGTTTCCCTTTCACATGTGTTTATTTTTTTTATCCTGCCTCCCAAAAGATTTGATGCTCACAGAAACTCTTTTGTTCCATTTAAGGACAATATGGACGGAGCATATCCTATCCTAGGAGTTCAGACCTGGTTAAGGGTCACTATTTTTGATTGCCCTGAGGGAGATCCATCGATTTCCCTTATCCCTCTTTAGGCACCTCAAGCTGATATATCTAATATTAAGCTACGCCAGCTGATTAATTTGTTTACCTAGTTGGTGGCCTCTAAGACTGAGTGTGTTGCTTTTGTTACTCCATCATCTGAGGCCACTAGATATGGCCAATTTATGAAGTTGAGTCCTCCTACTTTTACTAGTTCTAGGGTTAAGAAAAATGCTCAAAATTTCATGGATGAGATTGAAAAGATCTTCTGTGTGATGTATGCTTTTAATGAGGAGAGTGTACAGTTTATTGCTTATTAGTTAAAGGATGTGGAGTATTAGTGGTATAAAGAGTAGGAGAAACTTAGGGGTGATGATAATGAGTCTGCTTCTAGAATGGATCTGATCAAGTTGAAAGAACTAAAAGAGTAGTTGAAGGATCTTCTTGACAAGGGTTTTATTCGTCCTAGTGTGTCTCTGTGGAGTGATCTAGTTCTTTTTGTGCGTAGAAAAGATAGTTCTCATCAGATATGTATTGATTACCGCTAATTGAATAAGGTGAGCATAAAGAATAAGTATCCTCTTTCGAGGATTAATGATATGTTCGATCAGCTTCAGAGTGCTAACTTCTTTTCTAAGATTGATCTTCAGTTTGGGTACCATCAGTTAAAGATTAGAGAGGTGGATATCCCTAAGATGGCCTTCCAAACCTGGTACAGATATTTTGATTTTTTAATGATGTCTTTTGGCTTGACTAATGCCCCAACAGCATTTATGGATCATATGAATCAGGTTTTTCATCAGTTCTTGGATTTGTTCATAAGTGTCTTTATAGATGATATTTTGGTTTATTCTAATAGTGAGATGGATCATGGCGATCACCTCTGCCTTATGTTGCAGACCCTAAAGGATTAGCCTTTTTACACATTGATCTATAAGTGTAAGTTTTGGTTGAATGATGTGATTTATCCAGGTCATGTTATTTTTAGTAAAGGGATCATAGAGGACCCACAGAAGGTTGCGGTAGTTAAGAAGTGGCCTAGACCCATGACTCCAATTGACATTTAGAGCTTCTTGTGCTTAGCCGATTATTACATAAGGTTTGTGGGGAGTTTCTTTTCTATTATTGCCCCGTTGACTCAAAATAATGTGAAATTCTTGTGGTCTGATGCTTTCAAGGGTAGTTTTGAGAAGTTAAAGTATAAGTTGACTTTATCTCCAATCTTGACTCTACCCGAGGGCACTGATGGTTTTGTTGTCTATTGTGATGCGTATAGGGTGGGAGTGGGTTGTGTTTGGGTGTAGCATAGAAAGGTGGTTGCTTGTGCTTCTAGACAGTTGAAAGTTCATGAGAAAATTTATTTGACCCATGATTTGGAATTATTAGCTATGGTGTTTTCATTAAAGATCTTACAGCATTATTTGTATGGGGTCCATGTTAATATTTATTCTAATCATAAAAGCCTGCAATATGTGTTCACCCAAAAAAAGTTGAATCTCAAGCAAAGGAGATGGCTTGAGTTGCTCAAGGACTATGACATGAGTCTTCACTATCATCTAGGTAAAGCTAACGTGGTTGTTAATTCTCTTAGCATGTTTTCCATGGGAAGCTTGCCTCATGTGAATGAGGAGAAGCGGTACTTTGTGATGGATATTCACCAGTCAGCTAATCTCAGAGTTTTTCTCTTAGATTTCGTGAATGGTGGTATGATTGTTCAAGAGGTGGCAGACATATCTTAGTGTTGAAGTAAATGAGAAGCAAGTGTTGGATCCTATCATAATGCATATCAAAAATTATATGGGTAGGCAGAAGGTGATGATTTTTGAAATTAGAGGTGATGGTATCTTGAGGTACCAAGGTAGATTATATGTTATCGATGTTGATGGGTTGCAAAGAAGAATTTTCATTGAAGCTTATGAGTCCCATTATATGATTCATCCTAGTTCGACTAAAATGTATCATGATCTTAAGGAGATTTATTGGTGGAATAATATGAAGAAGGATGTAGCCAATTTTATGGCAAAGTACATGGTGTGTCAGCAAGTGAAGGTAGAGTACTTGAGACCCAGTGGGTTGACTCAAGAGATTGAACTGACGATGTAGAAATGGGAGATAATTAAAATGGATTTTGCTACCGCTCTTACATGGTCTAGCTAATAATTTAATTCGATTTGCATTATCGTGGATAGGATGACTAAGTCTGCTTGCTTCTTGCTAGGGAGGACTAATTTCTCTTATAAGGATTATGCCAAGTTGTTCATTGCGGAGATCATGAAGTTGCATGGTACTCCAGTTTCCATCATATCTGATCGAGGTAATTAGTTCTCATCCTACTTTTATAGGTCATTCCAGTGAGGTTTTAGGGACTAAGGTAACCCTCAGTACCGCTTTCTACCCACAGATGGATGGGCAAGTAGAAAGGAAAATTCAGATCTTGAAAAAAATCAATCAGTCAGAGACATACCCAAACCTGAAGCTGCACCAAAAGGGTGAAGTAGAAGTGGGTACGGTCCACTTGTACTCAGCAAATATCATAGGCCGACCGAGCAAAGTAGAAAATAAAGTATACAAAATACATACTAAGGGCACGTCACCTGCAATCAGAAAATGTCCCACAACGATAGCCCGCATCGCTTGTACTACCAATTCTAATAAATCACACATATTGCAACATCACATCAAGATAGAACATGAATATGTATTACATGACATATAAGTAGAACGAGGGTGAACATATATTTACAAGATCATCAAATACAAGTAACGAAATATACAACAAATACATAGATGACACCTTCGGGATCACTGCAAAATCCTCGTATACACCTACTGAGCTAAAGTTTCCTGAATAGGACCCATGGGGGTTCGCTAACCCGTACACTATCCATATATCTCATATCTCCTTTCTGACTGTAAGACCCCACAAAATCTTAGCTTAACTCAGTCCTTTAAGCTTGTTAAGGGGTCACAAACTTAAAATTTTTTAGCTAAGTATCAAGACTTAGAATCATTTTGGCCTTCCAAATTTAGAGGATTTTATTTCTGACTTTCCCGGCCTTCAGGGTGCCAGCTATTTTTCTAAGATAGACCTCAGGTCAGGCTATCATGATCTTAGAGTTAGAGACTTTGACATCCTGAAAATAGCTTTCAAAACACAGTATGGTCACTTTGAATTCTTAGTCATGTCCTTTGGTCTTACCAATGCCCCAACAGTTTTTATGGACTTGATGAACTGTGTGTTCAAGCAGTACTTGGACATGTTCATCATAGTCTTCATAGATGACATTCTTGTCTACTCCCACAGTGAACAAGCTCATGCAGACCATCTTAGAATAGTATTACAGACCTTCAGAAACCAT
Source organism: Capsicum annuum (assembly GCF_002878395.1). Classification (NCBI taxonomy): domain Eukaryota; kingdom Viridiplantae; phylum Streptophyta; class Magnoliopsida; order Solanales; family Solanaceae; genus Capsicum; species Capsicum annuum. The sequence continues at coordinate 58,134,474 of NC_061122.1, forward strand.
CAGTTATTTGCCAAATTCAGTAAGTACGAATTTTGGCTAAGGTCAGTATCATTTCTTGGCCATATCATTTTTGGTGATGGCACTAGAGTTGGTCCCCAAAAGATCAAGGCAGTGAGAAACTGGCCCAAACCCATCTCTCTATTAGATATCAAGAGTTTATTGGGCTTGGCCAGCTATTGCAGACGGTTTGTTGAGGGATTCTCGTCTATTGCATCCCCTATGTCCAAATTGAATCAAAAGAAGGTTAAATTCCAGTGGTCAGATTCTTATGAAAAGAGTTTTCAGGAGTTGAAGACTCAACTCACTACAACTCCAGTTTTGACCCTACCAGATGGTTCAGATGGCTTTGTTGTGTATTGTGATACCTCTAGAGTTGGCTTAGGGTATGTTCTAATGTAGAGAGGTAAGGTCATAGCCTATGCCTCTAGACAGCTTAAACCCCATAAGAAGAACTACCCCACTCATGATCTTGAGTTAGCAGTAGTAGTATTTTCCCTAAAAATTTTGAGGCACTATTTGTAACGGGTGCATGTTGATATGTGAACAGACCATAAGAGCCTCTAGTAAGTGTTCTCTCAAAAAGATCTAAAACTCCGTCAGAGAAGGTGGTTGGAGTTGTTGAAAGATTATGACATGAATGTTCTGTACCATTTGGGCAAGGCCAATATAGTGTTTGACGCTCTCAGTAGAATGTCTATAGGCAGTGTTGCTCACGTGGGTGATGATAAGAAGAAGTTAGTTCAGAAGGTCCATCAGCTAGCCCGACTAGGTGTCCGCTTAGTTGATTCAGTAAAAGGTAGTGTATGGGTGTAGAGTAGTTTAGAATCAGCCCTGGTTTCTGAGGTGAAGGAAAAGCAGGATAGGTATCCCAGTATAGTTAAGTTAAAGAAATCAGTCAGAGATCAAAAGATAGAGGTTTTCTCTTAAGGGGGAGATGGTGTATTGCGTTGTCAGGGTCGACTATGTGTGCCAAGCGTTGATGACTTAAGACAGGGAATTCTTACAGAAGTGCATGGTGCACGCTACTCCATTCATCTAGGGGCCACTAAGATATATCATAATTTGTGGGAGATCTATTGGTGGAGTAGGATAAATAGAGACATTACAGAGTTTATGGCTAAGTGCTCAACATGTCAGCAGGTTAAGATTGACCATCAGAAGCCTAGTGGGCCCATGCAGGAGTTCAGCATTCCCATGCGGAAGTGGGAAGAAGTGAACATGGACTTTGTAATGGGTATGCCTCATACTTATCGTCTGTATGATTCATGTTGGGTCATCATAGACAGGATGACGAAATTAGCTCATTTCCTACCAGTCCATACCTCATATTCAGCCAAAGATTACGCCAAACACTATATTAGAGAGTTGGTCAGATTACACGGTGTTCCATTGTCTGTTGTCTCAGATAGAGGTACCCATTCACCTCTTATTTCTAGAAAGCCTTCCAAAAGGGTCTTGGTACCTGAGTTCAGCTCAGTACAAACTTTCATCCTCAGACAGATGGTCAAGCAAAAAAAACCATTCTGACTTTAGAGGATATGTTGTGAGCGTGTGCGATAGACTTTAAAGGTAGTTGGGATGACCACTTGCCTTTGATTGAAGTCCCATATAATAACAGCTATCATTCCAGTATTAAGATGGCTCTATTTAAGGTGCTTTATAGGAGGAGATGTAGATCTTCCATTGGTTGGATTAAATTCGGTGAAGCCGCAGTGGTAGGTCCTGACTTAGTATTTGATACCCTAGAAAAATTTTAATTTATTAGGGAAAGGCTTAAGACAACTCAGAGCCGACAAAAATCATACACAGATATGCGCAGAAAGGATCTCAAGTTCGAGATTGGTGATTATGTGTATTTGAAAATCTCTCCTATGAAAGAAGTGAAGAGGTTTGGTAAGAAGGGGAAACTCAGTCCCCGATATATCGGTCCTTACCGAATTCTCAATCATTTTGGAAATGTATCTTATGAGCTTGAGTTGCCTTTAAATTTAGCTTCAGTTCATCCAGTGTTTCATGTCTCCTTGTAAAAGAAATGCATAGCTGACTCAGCATCCATAGTCCTTATAGAGGGCATAGACGTTCAGAACAATCTCTCTTATAAAGAGGTTCCAGTCGAAATCCTTGACTATTTGATTCACAGACTGAGGAACAAAGAAGTCCCTCTAGTCAAAGTTCTTTGGCGAAATCAGTCTGTTGGGGGAGCTACTTGGGAAGCAGAAGCAGATATGCGGACCAAGTATCCTTACCTCTTCTCCACAAACTTAGACTCAGCTCAAGGTAGCAGTTTTCCTTAAAAACTTACTCAGTTCCATGCTCCAATGTTCCTCAACGTTACATATTCAGTCATGCATTCATGAATTGTGTTCGGTCATGTACTCAAGTATCAGACATGAATGTTCAGTATATATAAACTCAGCTTATCAGTAATATCAGTTACAAAATCATGCATCAGATATACATGTTCAGTATGAAATTCTAGTATAATAGTAGTCTCAGCCATGAAATCATGTTTCAGTGTGTATGTCCAGTACGTACTTGCAGCCTGTCAGTTCTCCCATCTTAGTTAGTCTCACTCGAGGATGAATATTCCCAAGGGGGAGATATTATAAGACCCCACAAAATTCTTAGCTTAACTCAGTCCTTTAAACTTTTTAAGTGGTCCAAGACTTTAAAAATTTTAGCTCAGTATCAAAACTTAGAATCATTTTAGCCTCCCAAATTTGGAAGATTTTATTTACGACCTTCACTACCTTCGTTAGTCAATTTTTAAATTAATTCTTGATCAGGGTTACTTCTAGGTCATCTCAGGAGAGTTTTGTATTTTTTGAACTAGCGTAAGGTCGAGTTTGGATGCCCAAAATAGTGAAGGGTCACAATAACCCCGCATCGCGAGGGCCAGTCAACCCAAGTAAGGGTCGCACTGCAAAGGCTACTTGACCCGAGTAGGGGTTACTTCGCAATGGCTACTTGACCCAAGCAGGAGTCGCGATGCGAGGGCAACCCTATTCAGCATTATTTTAATATGGGTTGTGGAGGCAAATGGGTCATTTTCCCCACCTTATTCAGCCTTAACACAAAATTAATCAGCCTATAGGGAAAAATCTCATTCTTTACTCATAAACTCACTTAAGAGAAAGCCCTAGCCTCATCAAGTTCAAGAATTCAAGTCTCAAGAACTCACTTCAATCTTCTTGAAAGTAGTAATCAAGGTATGTGAAGTATTCATCCAAGGGTCCCTTCCACCCTTGAAGTTCAAGAAACTATTTTTAAACTACAAGTTTATGGATTTCATGAATTCCATGTTAGGTTTGATTATATTCATGTTTATAATGATTAATTGGAATTCTAATCCATGTTTTATGATATGTTTCATGTGAGGTTAATTGATATGTATGTAATACCATGAGGATCAATGTAAAACCCTTGAAATTGTCAATGGGGATTGGAATTATGATGTGTACTTGTTGTTTAGTGTTATGTGAATATGTATGCTCACCAAGTGCTTGATGAATTACTCATGTGAACTAATAAGGGAAAGAGATCATATCATATTAGCTTATGTGAAAGTTGTATCATGCAAGTGTTTGATAAAAATATTTCCATGAATGAGTTGTGAACAAGTGCACATGATTATGCTTTTCAAGCTTATGCTATGATTTACCTTTCATGCTATCGAGTCCTGGGGATATTCAATACCTGAAAACTTAGTTGTTTACCTAGAGCTTTAGTCAGTTACAGAACTCAAGAAAATCTTGGTAGTATTTCCTCAGTCCACGAAACTCAGTGAACTCAGTTCAGTTTAGTAAAATAGTACAATCAGTAACGGTTCAGTCAAGCTTAGTACAGTCTAGGAATTAGTTCAGTGTCTATTTAGTTGGGAGTAGGATTCAGCACTGAGTAAACCCAGGGATGAGGACTCACCTGCTAGTAGAGGGTATGGTCCTAAGAAGCAGTCCTTGAGTTCCATAACTACGTAGCCAGCGTAGGTTGCAACATCAACCTGCTAGTTCAGGGTTGATGAGGTGATTTAACCTGCCAGTTGAGGGTCTCACCATTCTCTTTCAGAGCACCTACCAGATGAGGATGACTCAGCTTATCCTTACCCGTGGCACGATATTGACACCCTTCCAACTGGGGTTATAGGTTGGACACCAAATCAGTTAGAGAAGGGGCATGTCGGTTAGATGATTACTTCCTACAGTATTAGTTTTAGATTCAGTCTCAGTATAGAACTCAGTTTAGTGCTACAGATTCAGGACTGTCAGACAAAGTTACTCAACTCAGTACGGAACTCTGTATGTTTTCACAGAATTTGGACTGTCAGATACAGTTATTCAGTTATCAGTAATACAGTATCAGAAACTCAGATAAACCATTATCTAGACTCAGTATTGAGTGTTGTCATAATCTCAGTTATAGTATACGTATTTATACATGTATTCTCATTCAGTTATATTCATGTCATTCAGTTAGTATTGTTCATGCATACAAACCCACGCATTTTAGCCTACCTCACTTTGCATGCCAGTATATTCAAAGTACTGACGCATACTTTTCTCTTGCGCTATGATGTCTTATAGCATAGGTTCAGATGGGTGGGCTCCCAGCACCTTTAGCAGTTTAGACTTTCAGTAGTCAGAGTTAGTGGTGAGTCCTTATAGTTCGAGGACAGGATTGTTTTCTTTCAGTATTTCAGATTATCAGTTCACTTTCAGTAGTTGGAGTTAGTTGGGGGCTTGTCCTATCAAATCCACAGTTCAGACAGTTTAGAGGCTTTTCAGACTAGAAGTATTTTTAGACAGATATTTCAGTTTTGGTATTGTTATACCATATTCAGTAATATCTACAGATTTGAACCTTATGGCAAGTTTCTGCCTAAATTCTACATATTACATTATTATTATTATTCAGTTATTGCAGGAGGTACCAGTCATGGGTTAGCTTATGGTCCTTTAGGATAATAAGCACCATGTAGCATCCGGGGTACAGACTTGGGGCGTTACACTGGCACATCCCTCAAAAAGTGTTTTATAAGGTATTAGAATATCTTCCTCGGTATTTCCCTCGAGAAGGGTTTTATAAAAGGTGTTGCCAGTGTTTCTCAGATGTTGCCATGGTGGTACCAATGTTTCATAAATGAGTATGATATAAAGATTTAATGCTCATAACTAATTACAATGAGTATTTCCACAACCAATCAGAATGATATATTTCCACAACCAACCACGATTATACATTTCCACAACCACGTTAGCTAATATTTACTCATTATTTTTGTTTCATCCATGAATTTCCGCATGTCTCATATAACAAGTATGTATATATCACAATACACCAATGGCACCACATTAGGCAATTCAATAACATAAAATAATTATTCACATATATTCACGGCTATCAACATGAAATAGAACCCTGCACAGTCCCACCTATTACATAATATCTCAATTTCAATAATTACATTACACATAGGCCCTCACACAAGCACAACACATAGATATACATTTTTAATGATTAATTCTCACCCTTAACATGCATTTTTTAGCATCATTTACTATCCAGCTAGTCTGAAAGATTTAAGTAATAACCTACTTTAAAAGCTGAAATTGGTCCGCTACACTTTGAACTCATGACCTTACATTTCACAAACGATCCCAAACACTTCTAAAAACATCAAATATGTAATCTATGCATCAAAAACAAAACCAACGACACTCATATTGAATACTTTTGGTTCGGGGTCAAAATAGATCTCTAAAATAGGTTTTCAAAAAAGAAGGGCAAAATTATAAATCTACTTAAAAAAAACTTTTTTTCATATTTTTCAAAACCTACAGCTGTAAACTCAAGTCAAATCGAGTCAAAACTGAGGTTCAAATTGAAGAAAACTCATTTTTAAGCTTTACCGAGTAAAATCTTTGAAATTCATGTTTAAATCAAGAATCAGAGTTGTTTTGAAGGTTAAATTGATGACGAACTAGTATTTACAAGATTAAAATATTATTCAAGTGAAAAGGAGTGAAACTTGAGTTTAAAATTAAGCCCTAAGATTTTTGGGGTTTTGAGAAATTAATCAAAAATTACTAAGAAAAAGGTGAATTCTTACCTTAAATCCATAATAAAATCAAGAAATAGATGTTAATCTAACTTCCCAAGCACCTACAAACTTCACTTTTAAGGACTCACACTATTTTAGGGTTTAACTCTCAAGAGGCGAGGTCAAAGAACGGACAAAATGACCCAAAAAAGGGTAAAAAAACTGCTATATATTGTAAAAGAGTCCCAATGGACTTCGACGGGTGCTCGGGATTCGTTCGGAGCCTGATAAATGCAAACAAACTATGTAAGCACACTAAATTCGATGATCCAAACTCAGTGGAGATATCAAATTATTAAAAAAACATCACCACCCTAAAATCAATGTTCTGGATCTGCTGGCAAAGCTAAATTTTTCATCCAAGCTTGTTTCGACTATATGTGGATCCCACATTCATATTTCTAATTTTTCAACTTTCCGACCAATAGGTCAAAATGAGCTCGGGTGCACCGCGACTCGAACCAAAGGTCTACCTAGCCTAAAATAGATGTTTTGGAGTTGCTGGCATAGTCCATTCAGTCATCCAACACACGAATCAAAAGATATCCATATAAGTCGAAAATAAGGCTCTCGAAGCCATCAAAAACTACAATATCGTATAAATGGTACCAAAATGCATCAGGAACCATTCCAATTACCTCCATACCTCAGAAATATCATAATGCAACTATGAAAAGGGGTAAAATGGTTAAATTACACAAAATCATAAATTTTACATATTTCATTAAATTTTCAAGTCGTTACAAAGGTACCATGACCGAAAAATTTAAGTGATGATGGAACCTACTATAATCTATCAGTAAGTAAGCCAAAACCATGCCTAAAATGGCAAGTAATGGGCTAGAAAGTGAAGGAGAGAATAATAGGGATGAAATAGTAATTAAAGCTACTAATAGGGAAAAATATACAAGGCAAGAAAGGATAAAATATACAAAATGAATCCCTAAGACCTGAAAAATCTAGTATAAGAGACACAATACGCATGGAGTACTAGGAAAGGGCCAAATATACAAAGTAGTCTCCAAAAAATACAAAATAAGACCAACGTTAACATAAAAAGAGATGGATAAGCTCTAGACGCTGATAGCTCACCCTAACCTCCAATCAAAAGCTCTGCTCGAGAAAGTCGTCAAGATGACTCATTGTTGGATCTGCATTAGGGAAAGGATGTAGAAGTGTTGTATGAGTACCAAAACACGCAATACTTAGTAGGCATCATACATCGACAAAGCTCAAACTAAAGCAAAATCATAATGAAGTGTGAATATGTTCAAAAGGCAATAGAAGAGGGGTTAGAAAGAGAACAACAGGCTAAATCTAGGCAAACACGAGAATTATAAGTAACTTTACAAAAGTAAATAAATATCAAACAATAACCTAACTAGACCCTATAAGCCAAGAAGGTACACACAACTGAGACTAAACATATGATAAACATTAGATGTCAAACTTGAACCAGAACTAAATATACAATATTGGGTAAAATAAAGTTTTCAAACTCGAATCGGGATTAAATAGTCCATTTTTTCTTTTTAGAAAGTTAGGTCCTTAAAAGTATTAAAAGAATCCTAATATATCAAGATAAAATAACATTTTAAGGAAAAATACTAAAATACTATGGATGACGAGTCGAACAAAGAAAAATAGAGAGCAAACCCATCCAATTCTGATAATCATCCCACCTAAGTATTTTCTAGTTATTTACAACATGAAAGGGATATTATCCCAGAGTACTTTATCTTAAAAGGATGATAATGCTAACTAAAATTCCCAAGAATCCAACCAAAGGAAAGACACTACCCGAACCCTAGACTAAGGCGTCAAAATCCAAACCCAAGAGCCCTAGGTATGCTAAGCAAAATCCTAGAGGAGAAACAACTACCGGGATTAAGGAATTCAAGTCAGAAATTTACCCTAAAGCCCCCTACCTGGCTAAAATAATCATAAACTACCTAAAAGACTATCTGAACAATCATATCCCACCAATAATTAGCAATTTACCACGCCAATACAATAAATTAGCAAAGTTTAAAGTTAGAAAATCCTAGACTACCTGGATGTTGATGAACGTGCTCGCAATCCACTAAATTAGAGTTTTTCCCTTCTTAGAAACCTTCTCTTGGTGTAATGTTATCCAAATAGTTATATAGGCATTAATATGTGAATAACGATATCACATTGTGAAATTACTTTCTGGATCAAACAATTAGCTCGTGGGAACCGCTAACAGAATCAAAAATTGAGTTCGCCACTAGGTCCCTCTTAGCTCAAGGATCACGTACTCAAAAATTAAGTGCACTTCAAGCTTGAAAATAGCCCCAAAACAATCCTAAGAAAATCAAAGAACAAACTAAACTTGAGAATTTAATCATAATTAGGGTAAAAAACTTAAGAAGAAATTATTGGAAAATAATAACCTTGATGACTGCAAACTATATCCAGCTTCAATTTATGATTCCCCAACAATTCTCAAACTTGCAAGGTCAGTTATGGTGTTTTGGGGACTTGGAAAATAAATGAAAAATGAATGGACAACGATAAATATTGTCATGCGGGTCGCTTCTTTATGAATGTGGGACCCTTTTCATGAATGCAGACCACCACCAGCTTAACCTACTGTGAATGTAAAGGGTCCCTTGCAAATGCATAGAAGAAAGTTGGACCTAGCTGTTACGACCAGCTCATGAACGTGAAGGTCAAGAATCCTTGGCCCTCGAAAAAACAGTCAATGGCTTACAACGTGAAGACCATTTTGTTATGCACAGGTGTTGTTGCACCAGTATTTTTCTTAGTCCAAAAAAGACTTCGACCAAGGATACATGTATAGTAATAAAATCAATCATCTCATATACATATATATATATATATTACATTTGTGTATATATATAAAGTAAATGTAAATTATTTTGTTAATATCTCAAGCATGTGTAGAATATTTCCTAACACTCTCCCTCAATCTAAGAAGAAAGATCAGATCGTTCAGATCGCTAACCAAATTTTTGAATTTGGTTGAAGGTAATGACTTAGTATATAATCAGCAAGTTGTTGGATTGCTGAGGTATGATGAACTATAAGATTTTCTGAGGCAACTTTCTCAGGAATAAAATGACAATCTATTGAAAAATGCTTCATTCAAAAATACAGTACTAAATTTTGAGCAATATATAATGCATCAATATTATCACAATAAGATCAAATGTGTTCTTTTACGAAAATAGGCAAATCACCAAATAGTTTTATATCCAAGTGTTCAGCCGTAGCAGAGGCCAGAGCATGATATTTACTTTAGTACCTAAGCCAGATACTGTAGGATGCTTTTTGGTTGATTGAGAAATAAGATTTTTCTTTCAAAAAACACATAATATCCAGAAGTTGAACATCGATTAGATTGACATCCCGTCCAATCGGTATCAAAATAAATGAGAAGATTATGTGAAAAGTCAAAGTAGAGTTATAGGCCGAAATCAACAATACCTCGAAGGTAGCAAAAAATTTGCTTAACACTATGCATATGAGCATGGCAGGGTTGATGGAAAAATGGTGACGCTAAGTTCGCAACAAATTTAATATCAGATCAAGTGCAAGCCAGATATTGTAAGTCTCCAACCACTTTTCATTATTTAGTCAGATTCTTCAAAAAGAGAGAATCAAGAGTGTGCCAAGCTTTCTTACTGTGTAAAGAAGTACTCATTGTCTTTGATTCATGCAAATTATGCCAAACTAATAAAGGTGAAATGTACTTTCTTTAGAGCAGAATTATACCATCAGAATTAGGATTGATCTCAACCCTAAGAAAATCTCAAAGAACCAAATCTTTCGAGTAGAACTTGGATTTCATAACATCAATTATCTTTTGAATAAGATGAGGAGAAGAACCAAAATAGCAAATTCATCAACATATAAGATAAAAACAATATGAGTACTAGCAGATGAGTATAAAAACATCTGAACGAGTTTGCTTTAAACCCAAATTATATATATATATATATATATATATATATATATATATATATATCAAGGCCCTCAAATCAAGCATGGGAGATTGCCTTAACCCATATAATGTCTTATTAAGCTTGAAAACATAATTTGGATAATCTGGAAGGATAAAGATTCGTCATTGATGAATATAAGTTATTTCTACCAAGTTTCCATGTGAGAAATCATTAGAGATATGTA
>NC_061122.1:58144846-58153645 GCF_002878395.1 Capsicum annuum
AGTTATTTCTACCAAGTTTCCATGTGAGAAATCATTAGAGATATGTAGTTGCCGCATCATCCGATTTTGATAAATTGCAAGAGAAATAACATATTGTGCAAGGTTTGGCAATTGGAGAAAAAGTTTGATCATAGTCAATTCTAGATTATTAGGAAAAACCTTGGGCAACTAAAAGAGTCTTGTAGCGCTCAAGCTATCCATCAATTTTTCTTACCCATCTATTTTCAAATTGTGATGAGGAAAAGGAGGAACTATGTTCCAAGTCTTATTCAAAATAAGAGCATTATACTTTGCACTCATGAAATCTATTCAGGAAGGGCCTTTTGCACCTTTAAAGCAACAAGAAGACTCACAGAGGAACAATGGACACGTTGCCACTAGGAAAGTAAGACTTTTCCTTCAATAAACCAATCATAAAGCGAGTTGCCATCTCATAAATTTTAGAGTGTCAAGTAGTGTCCTCTTAAAAAGAATAGATTGATTGAGATGAATTAATTGAATTATTTGAGAAAGGTGAATTAAGGAAAGTACTTGTGGGAGATAAAATAGGAGAATTATTAGTTGTAGAAGAATTATTAGACGGAGAAGAATTAGGAGAATTATTAATTGTGGAAGTATTATTAGATAGAGAAGAATTAGGAGAATTATGTAAAATAAGAGGTGCGTAGGTGTGAGAACTGGTGGGTATTAAAGGAGAAGTAAAATTAAGTTAAAAAGGGGTGTTGAATTGGAAGGTGGCGCATGAATCCCATAATGTGAGGGGAGAAAGACATGGAAATATTAGGAGATGATGTAGGAGAGAATGAGCTATGGAAAAAATCAAAGTTGGTAGGAGCTTTAGCAGAATTAGAATCAGGAAATAAAATTGGAGACGAAAACATTTCTTCCATAAATTTGCATACATAGAAATTAGCACTTTATTAGTTGAGGGATCGAGGCATTCATATCCCTTGGGATCAGGTGAAATCTCTAAGAATAAGCATGGAGTGAAACAAGGATGGAGTTTCAAAACATGAACAATGGCGGTATGCAGATAACAAAGACACGCAAATATTTTACAAGTGTTAAGTTAGTCTCATTTTGGGATAAACATTTAAATAGTGAGCAGAACTTCAAATTTTATCATGATAGCCTGTTAATAGTATAAGTACCATAAAGTAGAGCTTCAAGCCCAAACAACACAGGGATATTGGCTTGAAAAAATAAGCAACGAATAATATCATTAAGGTGGCAATATTTGTGCTCAGCATGACCATTTTGTTAGGAAGTATGTGGAGAAGAAAATTGGTGAATAGTAACCTTATCATTGAAAATAGACTTAAATTGAGTAGTGTAATATTCTTTACCCTCATCATATTAGAAATATGATATTGATGAAGTAAAGACATTAGATAACATATTATAGAATTCTAGAAATTTGTCAAAAGTCTTAAATTTTTGACGCATGAGATATGTCCAAGAGAATTTGGTATAATCATCCAACAAAAAGCACATAATAACAATAACTAATATTAAGCACAGTAGAAAATGTTCTAGTATCTGAGTGAATTGAAAAGAAGTCCTTATTTGTTATATTTGTAGAACTTGTAAATGAGAGTTTATATTGTTTGTCCAATTGATAAACATTACATAGAAAGACCAAAACTTGAAGAACTAGAAATAACTTTATTTCGCGATAATGCATCGAGCACAAATTTTTTTCGATGGCCAAGACGCTTGTGCCATAATGAAGATTGAAAAGTATATCTAAACAAAACAGTGAAATCAGTGGATGGAGTGTAGCTTGAAGAAAATGAAAATGGATAGTAAGAGTCTGAGTTCCTACACTGGAGCAGGGTGTGATTAGGTATCAGATCCTTAATAGAAAATGAAGATTCAATAAAATTAGCATAATAATTATTATCAACACAAAAACAATGAATAGATAATAAATTTTTCTTGTTTTGAGGAACAAGAAGAAATTTTTGAAGCAAAGATTGTTTAGAAGTAGAAGAAAAAAATGATGACCAATATGAGAGATATTGTCAAACACCAAATCTGAGGGGTGCAATTGGCATCCGCTGCCGCACTTGATCAAGCAAAACAACAATTGATAAAGCCATTTTAAACCACAAAATATGCGGAAGCAAGCCAATATCACCAATATATACAAGAGACCGGCAAGGCCAATAACTAAAGATACAACTAACAACAAGACCCAAATGGCCAAAACCAAGTTACAGGACCCACAGTAGATGTCTACAATCCTCTAAGAAGATGAGTTGGTAATAACTAGACGGGACAGGCCCTGACTTACCATATGCTACACCAAAAAAAAGAGAACTTCAGTCTCATCAACTCTAAAAAACATGGAGAGTAAGCTGAACTTAACCACATATAATAAGGATTATTATATACCCAATAACCTACAGATATGAATGTAGTGTCCCCCAGAAAATGGAGACATTAATACGAAATAATGTATCGAGTATGTAAAATGAATAATAATTGAGAAGGTAGCACAAAGTAATGAATGTAAATATAGATGAGGGACAAAGATAATATGAGTGTGCTTAGCGGATCTTGAATCTTTGAATAGCTAATCTAATATCATAAAATACTGTTAATAACTAAGTGGAGAATCAAGGTTAGCCGGAAAGTACTCACCTTCTCATGATGTAGACCTTAAACCATAAACAATTACTAGTTAACTTAACTAAGGGAGCTGAGAGATATAATTAATATCTGAACATACTTGGAAGGAGAGTAAGGAATAGTCACAATACAATTTAATGGCTTCAACCGTGAATTATAGAATAATAATCAAACAACAACCTAGTCGAGCCCCCACAAGTTAAACATAAATCAAGTTAATGAATACATCAATGGAAATATTCGTACCAAGAAGGCTCTTGAAATTGTTTAATAAGAGGTCCAATAACTAGTTTCTTCCAATATGTATGTTATGTTTTCACTCCAAGCATAATCAAATATCGAGAAGGACCAAAATTATGTATCAAGTAGGGTCGAAACCCAATAATCCAGAAAGTCAAGATCCACATTAAAATGGCTTTCTAGTTTGTAAAAGTATCAAATTCGTTATTTATGGACCCAAGCATCAAGGAAGCATATAGAACTATTTCACAAGAGGTCAAATAACAGTATTGCCCAAAATGTACATCATGTCGTTACACCAATCATAATAGAATATCTAGAAGAATCAAAGTCCTGAATCAAGAAGGATCGATGCCCTATATCAAGAAGGGCCAAAATTCAATAATCAAGAGAATCAAGAGCCATATTAAAAATGGCTTTCTAGTTCGTACTTAAAATGGACAACTCCCATAATTAAGACAAACCACAAATTCAAAGTCAAGATGGTAAAAGACCCAAACCAAGAGGCATGCCAATATTCACAAAGTCACAACCACAAGAAGGATAAAGTCCCAACAAGATGGAAAGTGATCAAGCAATCCGTATAAGTGGGGGTCAAACAAGTGTCTTGAAAAACTTCAAGAATACCAGCACGACAATATAAAGTGACAAAAAGGCATTCAACGTACCAAGATATCATTTAAAATATACCAGTATTTAACAAGAGTAAAATTTCAAGTTTACACGCAAACCTTACTTTCTTAATGCATAAACGGTGCAACCATAGCTCGAAGAGTTTAGATCATAACCCAAACAATTATTTCAAGTTTCTCAGCTTATACAAGAGTATATACAAACTTCAACACACAATTAAATACCTTTTGACTTTCCAACATCCCCAATATATTGATATGAATCAAGATTAACATTAAAAGTAAGTTGTTTGTGCAATTTACTAAATTCTCAAAACAGTTAATCTGGACAGCCCCATTATTTTGTATTTTAACTTAGCTTTGAATAGCTAAACGAGAAAACCAAACTTTATAACCTTTATGAAAGTAGGAGGTACATGTTTGGAGTTGCAATGAGTCTACAACTACCGAATAATACGTCTTGTACAAAAAGATATAGTAATTAATATACAAACAGGACTTCCGAACTAATATTTATCCCTTATACTTGATCTAAGACTTTTAAGAGGATTATACATGATCTAAGACTTTTAAGAGGATTATATTCACTTATGAAGTTGTATGCCAAAGAGAAACCATCCAGAGTAAATTTGATCCATGGTCATTTAACTTTGCGTCTATTACACAAAAGTCTTTTGTTTCATTCATTACAAAAAATTAATTTTATTTTACTCTGTCCATCACAAAAGTCACTATGGCCGGATTTTACAATAATCCCACCAGAAAAATGATGTGTAGTCTTAATTTGTTCTTAATTTTAATTTAAGAGAATATAATATATTACCCATATTTTAATCCTTTTTATATGTGTCTAACCCAATTTTTCTTATGAATAATATAACGGAAGAATACCATTTTGTTAATAGATTAGGCTACCTAGTGAAGACTATTTTTATAAAAAAAATAAAAATTGATTGATATTTTTATGCAACTAAAAGTATACTTATATATAAAAGAGGATACCAAAATTTGGTAGTCCTAAAAATGACACGATGGTAGTTTTAATTTTCTTAAAATCCTCTAAAATTGAGACATCTGTTGATAAAATATTTTTCTCTTGTAAAATTATGACATGTGATTGATAAGATTATGGTAATTTTAATTTCTTAAAAATTCACTAAAATTGCGACATGTGGTTGTTAAATAATTTTCTCATCTAAAATTATGACATGTAATTGATAAATTACTTTTCTCCCTCTAAAATTGTGATATGTTATTTATAAAACTATCTTTCTCCCTCTAAAATTTTGACATGCAGTTGGTAAAATTATTTTTTCATACATTTATTTTCTTGCCACTTGTGCCTTTGCATTTGGTATATATAATAATATGATAAACTACTCTATTTATTGAGTTTGTTTTTGTGCTTTTAATTGTTTGACTAATCGGTTAGTTCTCTTAAAAGTTTTCATTATAATATTCTGTTTCTGGTTGTTACATATTGTTTAATTAATTTAATTGATAAATATAAAAATTAAATATACAATAATTTATTTTATCTATTAAATTACTTATATTTTATGACTTTTATTAATACAGCTATCAATAACATGATTTGTACAAATTTTAACAATACTCATTCGATGACAAAATTAAAAAGATTTTATTTTAAAATTATCTTTAGCATGTTGATATATCTTCAAAGAATTAAAATAATTTTTTTTAAAATAATATTATACACATATTTCTATTTTATGTGTTTTGAAGAATTTATCTTTTTTATTACTCTTTCTCGATGCACCTTTTTGGCATATGAATGCAATATTATGAAATATTTCATAAAATTATCAACCAAATTTTTTTTTTTGAAAATAGTCTTCACTAGGTAGCCTAGTCTATTAAGGAATTGGTATTCTTCTGTAATATTATTCATAAGGAAAATTGAATTTGACACATATAAAAAGGGTCAAGATATGAGTAATATATTATATTCTCTTAAATTTAAATTAAGAACTAATTAAGGTTGCCACATCATTTTTTCAGTGGGATTATTTTAAAATCCGATCATAGTGACTTTTGTGATGGCCGGAACAAAGTAAAATAACTTTTGTGTAATGAATTAAAAAAAATGACTTTTGTGTAATAGACACAAAATTAAGTGACCATAGATGAAATTTACTCAAAACACCAACACATAATTCTTCTCAATGAACAACAAGAATTTAATTTAAGATTGGAGTTATGGATTATGCTGCCTCCATTTCAAAACTATAAAACAAGATCAACCAAAGTGTGAGCTTCCAAGGAAAATAATACCATCGACAATTAGAAGTATATAGCAACCAACGTTTTGATATCATGCTTAGACTTGAAAATTATAAAATCAAGGAACCACGTCGTAGAAAGAAAGCAAATGGATTTAACATACCTCTCCCATCGACTCTAATCCAGGATCTGTATGAACCACTCTATGTGGCACGCTAGACTCGAAGTCTACAGCAGCTATAGAGAATCTCAGTTCTTACTTTTGGAGTATCGCCTATGCCTTTAACAAATTTCTTAACTAGTCTCAGAAAACAATACTATAAAAAATTTGTCTTAGACAAAGCTCTTCGCTCTGTAGAGAATAGCATAAGAAAGATGTAATTGGAGATAACCCAAGATCGTTAACTAAGATAGGAAGATTCAACTAAGAAGAGGAAGCTAGGTGTAGGAAAACATTGAAAGAGAGAACTTGGATTTGGAAGAAGACTAGATGAATTGATTTGTTTTTTGGTTGGTTTTGATTTTTTGGTTGGTTACAAATGTATAAGACCATCCCTATTATACTTGTTCATGGATGATTCTAGAAAATCTTCTAGATAATTCTACAAGAAAAATCTAGTGAACTTTATCTTCTATCACTACTCTAGAATATCTAGATAACTCTACAAGATACTAATTCAAGACACTACACTAGGACATTCTACAAGAACCTATGATATTCCATCACTAGACAATTCTAGAAACGTAACTAGAAAACTATGATTTTCATTCTTTCAAAAAATCTACTTTAGATATTTTTCACACTCCCCATTAAAGTGATTTTTTTTAATCTATCCCAAACTCGTTGCAGAAGAACTCAAACGAAGCTTTGAACTACGCCTTGGTGAAACTCTTAGGAGTTTTTTCCAACTCCTCTTTCTTCTTCCAATGATGAAGATTTTTTGTCATCTATTTGTCCTTGCCAAGTTTTATGATGTTGAGTCCTCGAGCTCCTTCTTTCTCTGAATTCCTCCATAACTTTATTATCTGGAGACACACATGTGATCAAAAAGTTTGGAGCTCTAGTATTCAAGATTTTAGAACTTACTCTTTCTAAAGCAACTCCATAACACAAGGATATTTTAGATAAATCCGCCTCTTCATTTAATTCGATGACGATCTAATCATTAATTTTTTGTGAAGCCTCAGCATCATAATAGGATCCACCACTAGATTATATTTCTATCTCTTCAATCATATTGTGCGTATCTTTATTTGAAATTGGGGCTTTAATTTTAGCGCCTTCATATATTTGATCTTTAACTTCTTTATCAACTTATAATATGTTCTCTAAGCCAATGATTAACCTTGATATGATAGACGATTGATCAGAGACTTCAACTTTTATTCCATCTCCCTAAATGCTTTCTTCGATAAAGTCATCACTAGAATATAGAGTTTCAAAAACTGTTTGCTCAAAATCTCCTTTAATATCCTCCACGTCTAAACTTTTATTGTCAGGATTTGCTTCTTTGATTTCCTTGATAGCAGTTGTCACGTCTCTAGTCTAAAATTCTTCACTATTCTCTTGTTTCTTATCAGTGTCATCCTTCTCCTCAAGCTGGATTGTATTATATCTGCTCCAATTTCTTTCCAAATTTAAGAAAGTCAAGGCATTTATTGCTCGACTCTCAGCTTCTAAGAATCTTTACCAGCCTTCTTCTTCTTCAACAACTTTTTCAGTATGAGTTGTGTTGCTCTTTGTGGCTCAGAAATATCTTCTTATGTGTCATACTTTTCTACACCGATAACATCTGAGGGGTTTCTTACTATAATTGTTAAAAGATTCTTCCTTCTTTTTAGGCGAGCTTAAACCACCTGAGAATCGATAGTGAGTCATATCTCTTATTTTTTCTTTAAGGTTCCTCTTATCATCGACAAGAGAATTTTCTTCCCTTTCTTTGACGAATTCACTAGCCAATTGTTTGGCTAGTAACTCCTGTAATGACAACAAGTTCTCAAATTCCTCCAAGGATGGTTGTTGAGCTCATCCCTGAATTAATGTCACAAAGAAAATATATTTTGGTTTCAAACCACGAATGATAATTCTTATCATTCGTGCTTCAGAGGTAGCCTCATCCATATTCAATAAAGCAATCTCGAAACATAAGTTCTTAATCTTTAAAAAGTACTTTGCAATAGAAAGATTACCTTGAATGGTGTTCGTCAATTCATTCTTCAATATTTGTAGTCGAGCTTCATTCTTCTTATTGAACAACTGATCAATCATCCTCCATATTTCATGAGCTGATTTACACCGTATAATATGGTCAAATAAACTGGATGAGATGGACCTATTAAGAATGAATTCTGCCTTCGTATTAATATTTTTCCACTTCTTTTATAAACTGCTATTCTCTAGTCCGTCGTTCAGAGGACTTGTGTTACTCTCGTTAAAAACATCCCACAAGTCCTCACCCACAAGGTATGATTCCATACATGTCTTTCACACCTTATAATTAGACTGATTCAACAACTCCATTCCCAGTCTATTAACGCGACCGCTTAAATCCATTCGGACAAACTAGTTGAATCGACCACAAACCAGATCTTGAAATAAACACAAGTCAATCTATGACTTTAGCCATGATATCATGTAGAGAATAGCAGAAGAAAGCTGTAATTGGAGAGACCTTCTGCTAGCCCAAGATCGTAAACTAAGATTGAAAGATTCAACTAAGAAGAGGAAGCTAGGTGTAGGAAGTTATTGAAAGAGAGAACTTAGATTTGGAAGAAGAATACATGAATTGATTTGTTTTTTGGTTGGTTTTGATTTTTTGGTTGGTTACAAATGTATAAGACCATCCTTATTTATACTTGTTCATGGATGATTCTAGAAAATCTTCTAGATAATTCTACAAGAAAAATCTAGTGAACTTTATCTTCTATTACTACTCTAGAATATTTAGATAATTCTACAAGATACTAATTCAAGACACTACACTAGGACATTCTACAAGAAGCTATGATATTCCATCACTAGACAATTCTAGAAACGTAACTAGAAAAC
>NC_061122.1:58156645-58225282 GCF_002878395.1 Capsicum annuum
TATGATATTCCATCACTAGACAATTCTAGAAACGTAACTAGAAAACTGTGATTTTCATTCTACCAAACAATCTACTTTAGATATTTTTCACACGCTCAAGTATCTCACATACTAAACCTTAGATGATCACTAGTCCAGTTCATGAAATATTCTAATCTCTAAACAGCTTTGTTCTAGTAAGATCAATGCTAGATCAAGGAGTCACTATTATTTCATACTTCCACTCTATGTCTAAATAACCAGCAATATACACTTACAAGTTGATCTAAACTGTTAATAACATTTGCCGCCCATTAGTGCGTATACTAGATTTTCATATCATTTTCTTATTTATTGGGTGAGTTACAGTTTCAAATAAATATGTACACTGATGTAGAAATTTTCCACCTTCTTAAGCGCAAAACAACAAAAAAAACACCAAAAGCTTGTAAGATAGCCACTTTGTAAGTAATTCGTACGTAAGCATAGTTTCTCCGTATTATACTTATAATTTCATGATTAATTCAATCATTATCAGACTTTAATAACTACGACACTATATATTATCTTCCAACATGAAACAGAACTAACATAGCTATCGAATATGAATTTTTAAAGTACCACCAACACCAATTGAGAGATCTACAATTGACCTTTTAGAACTGAAACTTTTGAAACTAAAGAAATTATGCCAAGAGAAAGAATAGCCTTAACATACCTAGAATCCGAGCTCACACAACTTGATGTAGATAATTAATTTTTTTTTGAGGATCAAATAAAACATTAGTTGGCTTCCTCACAAAATTTTCTCCTCACATACTGGGTAGAAGAGAAGCAGATACAACACACATATATATATGAACAAAGAGAGCCATGTTTGATGTAATTTTTTCTCAAAGTGAAATAATTTCTAAAGCTTTTGAATACTTTGAAAAATAATGTAATGATAAATAAGTAGTAAGTTCATATGTGAGTAACAATAGAAGTTGGTGATGTTAGCAGATAGAAATGTTTATATAGATAAATTATTTAGCTTGCAATAGTTCTATATTTAATTAAAAATAATACTTCCTCCATTTAAAAAGAATGACCTACTTTCCTTTTTAATTCATTTCAAAAAGAATGATCCCTTTCCTTTTTTAGCAACTTTTTAATTTTAACTTTCCACATGACATGTTTAAGACCACAAGATTGAAAAGTATTTTGATACATTTGACATATCTTTAATTTAACACCATAAAATTCAAAATTCTTCTTTATTTTCTTAAACTTCATGTCAAGTTATATTAAGTCATTTCTTTATTTTCTTAAATTTCATGTCAAGTTATACTAAGTCATTTTTTTTAAATGGAGGAAGTAATAGTTATGCTAATTATAACATGAATAAATGCCATTAATGTTTACCATATGAGCTGTGCACTCCACTTCACTTATACGTTGAAGTGGATTGGCACCACAAGATTATTTTACCCCTTACATATTTCTTATATATATGTATTCGGCTATTGCATAGATTTATCATAAAATAAATATAATATTTTAAATATATCATAATTAATATAAAATTATTTAGAATAAAGCCTACTTCTCATAATAATAATTTATCAGCATAATCAGATTTATTATTTGTAATGACTCTTCAGGTTATTTTCTCAATTTTCATGCATTTTTAGTGTTTCGAGTCTTCTATAGTAGCAGCAGATCCTTTATGACTTACTGTAACCGTTGATTTAATTATCAAACAGTTCATTTGAATTATAGACAGTTGGGTCATTAAGAGGTGTGAATGGAAAATGAAAATGTGGTGTTTTTTTTTTTTTTGGAAAGACACTAAGAGAAAGGATTCAATTTGAATAGGCACCTTTTCGGATTGAATGGTTATGACCTTTTCAATGGTTGTGACTTTTCCGAAGAGTTGCACCTTTTCCAAAGAGTAACACCTTTATGAAGGGATGCACCTTTCTGAACCATTGTTTCTCTTCATGAAGCAACACCTTGATGGCTATAAATACCTGAATTTTTTCTCAGGTAAAGACAATTTTTTAGTGTTAAAAACATTCTTCTTCTCCTTAAAAACTCTCATGTGATCATCAAACTGTTGAGTGCGTTTGAAGTTTCTAAAAGTTTGAGGTACCGCTACTTTTAAAAAGTGAACCATTTTATCCTAGGAGGAAAGATTTCATAATCTCGGGTACTTAGGGGAATAAATTTCTTAAGGATACACCGTAAAGTCGGTGGACTTGGTTCTTAATTTCTGCTTCATCTCCATTTCTTAATAGTTGATAAATACTTCATTTGATAGCTCATTTGATTATTCATTTGACCTTGTGTTTGAAGATGTTAAAATTCATTGTAGTTCTTAAAAACTTGTTCTTGAACTTAGTTTGAAGTTTGTATAGAAAAATACAAATTTTGTACCCGAAATAACAATTTTAAGGAATTGATACTGATCTGTATTGTTAGGTTTTACTGTTTTTCAAAAAATATTTTAAACTTCATATTGATTTTTCTTCAACTGCTTGAACTTGTGTTTGAAGTTCTTGAAACTTCATTTTGATAGTTCATAAGTTGGTTGAGCTTGTGTTGATGATCTTAACATTTGATTTTGCTATTTTCCAAAAAAAAAAACAGTTTAAACTTCATTTTGTCGATGTTCATAAGTTGGGTTGAACTTATTATTAAAAGTTCAAAGTTGTAAATACATAGTTTAAACTTTATTTGATTCTTCATTTGTTAATTTGAACATGTGTTTGAAGTTATTGTTGAAAAATACAAATTTTACCAAATCCGAGAAAAACAACAATTGTAAGGAAATTAGAAAAATTTTTATTTTTTCTGCTTGTTTGGTGAAAGAAAAAAAATTATAACTATTTCTAAATCAAGTATTTGGTTAATCTGTATTAGATTTGATTTGGTGGAGACTAAAATCTTTTGATTACTACTCCCTCAATTAGAAGAATATAAAAACTTCATTGAGAAATTAGTGTGAAAATTCGGTTTGAAGAATATAAAGACTTCACCGATTCGGTAACTCTCTGTATTGGTTTCTGGAGTTTAAAACGTATGGGTTTTCACTCTGTTTGAATTTAGTTCTGATTTGAAGTCATAAAAACTTCATCAAGTTTCAAAGTTTATCGGTTGATGATCTGAAGATATAAAAACTTCATCATTGACTAGAAACAAGTTGGCTAAAGATTAAAGTCTTTATTGTTAGCATTCTAAAATACTAAAGAATATGTCAAAGATTGATAGAAAAATGATGGATGAAACTGCAAAACAAATTGATTTTGTTGTGAATGGTATTGGCCCAATGGCAACCAATGTTACATCATTAAGTCGTTCAGATATTGCTCTAGCAATGAAAATGGCAGAGAAATCAAAAAATATTTTGATGTCAACTTCAAAGAATGGAAGCAAATGATGTCATTTTGGCAGGTCAAACTTGAAATGAAAATGTTCATAAGTATAGATCCTTATATTTTAGAAAAAAAATAATAATTGAAAATCAATTATCTAGTTTGAAATATCTTGTGAGTCATTCCAAGATAGAGGAGGATAATGAATTGAATGAAAATCATCAATGATGGTTGCAAATCTTGTTAAGGATGATGCTAAAATAATAAGAAAATGAAGAAGTCTTCTGGATAAGAGAAAGAGAAGAATAAGAAAATGTTCAAAGGCAATTGCTACATTTATAGTGGTGTTGGCTACAAAGCTCTAAATAGTCAGGTTCTAAATAAGAACAAGAAAACAGATTAGATAAACATGTTGGAAACAACTAGAAAGATTGAAAATCTATGTGATATGATCACTGAAAGTAATCTAGTTGGATATCCAAATGAATGGCGGTTTAATTTAGGAGCCACTAGACATGTTTGAGCGGACAAAGAAACTTTTGCTATATATGATACTGTTGGTCCCAAAGAAGTGATCTTCATGGAAAATTATGCAACAACCAAGGTTGAAGGAACTGGGAAGATATTCCTAAAAATGACTTTCGACAAGGTGTTGACTCTCAATAATGTTCTCCATGTTCCTATTATTAAGAAGAACTTAGTGTCTACAACACTTCTCATTAAAAATGGGTGTAAGTATATTTTTTTTTTGGAGAAAGTTTTAATAAGGAAGAATGAAACGTATGTACGTAGGGCTACCTCAATGAGGATCTTTTAAAACTTGATGTAATGGTTGTTGAAATAAAGAAAGTTGGGGCTTCTTCTTACTTACTAGAGTCAAATAATTTGTGGCATAATCATAAAGGACATATTACTTATGAAAGCGATAAATCAAAGTATCAAATATGTGTGAAACCAAAGTATGCTCGCATCCATATAAGTCCATTGAAAGGAATTTCAATCCCTTAGACTTAATCCACACAGATATTTATGATATGAAGTCAACACCATCTCGTGGTAGAAAAAAGTATTTTATAACTTTAATTGACGATTGCACTAGGTAATATTATGTCTATTTGCTAAATAGTAAGGATGAAGGAATAGATGCATTTAGGCAATATAAAATAGAAGTTACAAATCAGTTGGAGAAAGAGATCAAAATGATAAGAAGTGGTAGAAGTTGAGAATATGAATCTCCTATTGCAAAAATATATATGAAGAATTAAATTGTCAATCAAACTACTACCCCATATTCACCTCAATCTAATGTGATTGTAGAAGGAAAGAACCGAACCTTAAAAGAAATAATAAATCCCTTACTTATCAGTCCAGGTTTACCACAAAACTTGTGGGGAAAAGTTATCCTTATAGATAACCGAATACTCAATAAAGTGTCCCATAGTAAGACACTACCAATTCCATATGAAAAATGGACAGGAAGGAAACCCAACTTGAAATATTTCAGAGTGTGGGGATGTCTAGCGATAGTCCAAGTTCTTATGCCTAAAAAGGTGAAGATAGGACCTAAGATGTGGACTGTGTGTTCATAGGACATGGTAAAAGTAGTAAAGCATGTTGTTTTTTGGTTCATGAATCCAAACATCCGAATATCAATGAAAATATGATAATTAAATCAGATAATGCTGAGTTCTTTGAACACATTTATCCGTATAGAACTAGACATGAACAGTCTAGTGGAGGATCTAAACAACCTAGATATGAACCAAAAGAGAATGTACATAATGATAAGAATCCAAGATGTAGTACACATTAAAGAACGTCAACTTCGTTTGGATTGGATTTTGTAACATTTCTCCTAGAATATGACCCTCAAATATTTAAAGAAGTGATGTCGTCTTCAGACTCATCCTTTTGGAAAGAGACAATCAATAGTGAGATTGATTCAATCTTAAGCAACCATACTTGGTATTTGTTTGATCTTCCTCCAAGAAATAAATCTTTAGGTTCTAAATGGATCTTCAAAAGAAAAATGAAAATGGGTGGTACTATTGACAAATACAAGGCAAGACTTGTAGTGAAAGGTTTCAAACAAAAGAAAGGTCATGATTATTTTGATACATACTTGCCTATAATAAGGATAATGTCAATTTGAATGTTATTTACCTTGACAACGGTATGTGGTCTTTAAATCCATCAAATGGATATGAAAACAGCAATCTTAAATAGAGAATTGGAGGAAGAAATTTACATGGAACAACTCAAAGGTTTTGTGGCTCCTCACTTTATAGACTAAAACAAGCACTCAAACAGTGGCATGCAAAGTTTGACCATACCACGTTGGCAAATAGGTTTAAGATAAATGAATGTGATAAATGTATTTACATTAAAAATACTCCAAATCACAAAGTCATTGTTTGTTTATATGTGGATAATATGTTGATCATTAGTATATATTTCTAACATAAATGCTATGAAATGAATGCTTGAGAACAAATTTGATATGAAAGACCTTGGAGTTGCAGATGTGATTAGGAATAAGAATCCATAAAACTCCACAGGGATTTGTGTTATCATAGTCTCATTACATTGAAAAGGTACTTGACAAGTTCAAGTATTTGGATTTCGGTATTGCCAAGACTCCATTAGATGTGAGCTTTTCACTTCAAAAGAATAAAGGTAAAAGTGACTCGTAATGGACTATGCAAGAGTGTTGGGATGTTTAATGAATATCATGAACTGTACACGACCAGACATAGCATATGCTATTAGTAAATTGAGTGGCACATGAGTAATTTCAATAAAACTCATTGGATGGCACAAAAAGAGTTTTGGGGTATCTTAAATACACTCAAGACTATATTTTGCAGTATAATAAATATCTAGTGGTAATTGAAGGATATAGTAATGCAAATTAGATCACCAAATCTAATGAAGTAAAATCCATGAATGGATATGTTATTACTTTAGGTGGAGGAGCAGTCTCTTGGAAAGTGTCCAAACAGACATGTATTGCCTGCTCTATAATACAATCTAAATTTATCATGTTAGATAAAGCCGGTGAAGAATCTAAATGGCTCCAAAATTTTTTGAAAGATACTCCTTATTGGCCCAAACCTTTGCCACCATTATGCATAAATTATGATAGCTAAGCTCAATAGGTAGGGCAGGGAGCATGATATATAATCGTAAATCTCTTCATATTAGATGGAAACATAATATCGTTGGAGAACTAATCTCTAGTGGAATCATCACTATTGAATATGTGAAGTCAATGGATAATGTCTCGGATCCACTTACAAAAGGCCTATCTAGAGAGGGAGTTGAGAGAACATCGAAGAGAATGGGTTTACGGCCTAAGACAAGTCAACATGGCGGTAACTCTACCTAGCAGACTGGAGATCCCAAGAGCCAGTTCAAGGAGATCAAACAAAGTTGTGACTGACAGTTTAACATTGTCAATATACTTAACATATTCTCATGATGTAGACAATGTTCAGAAAACAAGGATAAGGCTTATAGTTTGAACCTTTTTAAGGGTTATTTAAGTTTGGCAAATTTGACCTAATAGTTTAATCTATAGGATTAAAAGTTTAGACATCACCTATGTAAGGATGACGTGGAAGTAGTCTTAAGGAGAATGTTAGAAAAGGCCTCTTCTCTATGCTCTCATGAAACCAGGACGTGTTCATGGATGAAACAAAAAAAACCGTTAGAACCATAAATGATAAAAGGCTAGTTGTGTGACATGTGTTGTATAGGTGTACATTAAAGTTCAATGGTTCAAAGATATCAAATCTACCAATTGACCGAGTGCATCCGATTCATGTTCACTATAAAAAGTTCAAAGGAAACCCACTTAGACAGATGCAATTAGTCTTTGCTTGTTAATCATATATTTATACATAATTTTTTTATAAGATGGTCATTTCACATTCATGTGGGGGATTGTTGAATTATTAAGAGGTGTGAATAAAAAATGAAAATGTGGTATTTTTTTTTTTGGAAAGACACTAAGAGAAAGGATACAATTCGAATAGGCACCTTTTTCAGATTGAATAGTTATGACATTTCCAATGGTTGTGACTTTTTTGAAAAGTAGCACCTTTTTCGAAGAATTGTACCTTTTTAAAAGAGTTGCACATTTATGAGGGGGTGTACCTTTCTGAACCATTGCTTCTCTTCATGAAGAAACACCTTAATGGCTATAAATACCTAAATTTTTCCTCAGGTAAATACAATTTTTTAGAGTTGAAAACATATTCTTTTTCTTAAAAACTCTCATATGATCATCAAAATGTTGAGTGCGTTTAAAGTTTCTAAAAGTTTGAGGTACCTCTACTTTTAGAAATTGAACCATTTTATCCTGGGAGAAAAGATTCCATAACCTCAAATACTTGAGGGGAATAAATTTCTTAAGGACACACCGTAAAGTCGGTGAACTTGGTTATTAAATTTTTGCTTTATCTTCATTTCTTAATAGTTGATAAACACTCCATTTGATAGTTCATTTGATTATTCATTTGAACTTGTGTTTGAAGGTGCTAAACTTCATTGTAGTTGTTGAAAACTTGTTCTTGAACTTAGTTTGAAGTTTGTATATAAAAACATACAAATTTTGTACCCGAAACAACATAGACTCATTTTCCTATTTTATAGCTTTCAATGTTAGAAAATTGGTCTTGGACCAAAACTACTAGTAAAGGGCCTGGGATAAGAATCTAACAGCTCTTTTAGCTTTTGGAATGTCGATTTTAGGCTAGGGAGACTCTTGGTTTGCGTCCCGAGGCTTCCAAACTCATTTGAGCTACTGGGTGGATTTTGATTAAAATGATATTTGGGTGTAGGACCTACATTTGATTAAAACGGTATCGGAAGAAAATTTTACTAGCGCCTTTGAGTCCAGAATGTCAAATATAGTGTGTTAGCATACTTAGTTTGGATCCTAAGCCTTTATATTTTGCTTTGAGTGTTTACATAAAAATTATTTAAAATTACTAAAAAGGGTTCCAGTGGTTAATTTACTATAACTGGCCTTTTGTTCAAAAATCTAATGATTTCATTATATCCAAAATGTGTTTTATGATCAGTTTACACT
This sequence comes from Capsicum annuum, assembly GCF_002878395.1. Classification (NCBI taxonomy): domain Eukaryota; kingdom Viridiplantae; phylum Streptophyta; class Magnoliopsida; order Solanales; family Solanaceae; genus Capsicum; species Capsicum annuum. The sequence goes on from NC_061122.1 coordinate 58,165,076, forward strand.
ATTGTCTCATGTTCATATGTTTCTAGATGAATTTCAAGGGTTAAAAATAAGTTTTGAAAGTTGTTGGTACTAGTGTGGCCGCTATAGTGGCCATTGATCGTTTGACCGACCCACTAAAGCAAATATTTGACCTCTTTAGCGGTACTTTGATCTTTTGACCAGGCCACTTTAGCGGAAAAAATGTCGCTTTTGTGGCCAACACTAAGTCTAAGACCAAACGTAACCTATTTCATGTTTTGATATTTTGGGATCTGTAAAGATATAATTTTGATGATTATCAATGCATTTTCTTGTACAATCATTGTCTATATGATTAAAACCTCATATTTCTCATTTTTTCAAGAATATCCATTCTTGTGTTTTTATGATTTGTATCCTAGGTTGAGAATGAAAACTCCATTCCTCTATTTTCAAAGCCTTATTTCGCTATTGTTGAAGCTTGGGGTTCGGAAAACTATGAAAAATCATTCATTGAATCTAAGGTAAGCTAATTCTACACCTCTTGATTTTTTCCATTATTTGTTCCCGACGAATTCTGTTCTATTCCTTATAAATTCCTAAAAATTAGGTTTTGAATTTTCTAACTTTATAGGCTAATTTGAGCCTCTATTTGAGCTCCGTTTGTGCTCAAATTTTGATCATGCATTTCTTCTACTTCAACGGACCTCATGACGAATTCAATTTTGAAATTTCATTTGTGGAATCCACATGCTTGTTTTTACCTGATTTTGAGCCTAGAGTTTTATATTTCAATATGTGTATTACTTTACTCGTAATAACGTGTAGACTATTATTTTGATAGCATGGTAATATTTTGGGATCATAGATCAAGGACGAGCATTTTATGGGGACTCAAGATTGCAGTTCAACATCGACGTAGACTTCGGTCTACTTTTTCCTACAAGATTGTGTATTGTATAGCTTGCATGCTAGTTAGGGATTATAGGATGGGACTATGACTAGTATATCATGACTTAACCTATTTAGGGAATTTGAGATAGAAATGTGACCCGAACTGTAGTATAGCATACCCATTATGGCCTCAGACTCCGATTATTTTTTATTATAGGCATGTGAACGATAGATTGATGTTAAGGACCCTTCAATATAAGTCATACTATTTGACTTAGAATTTGAACCGTAGTATTCCAAATCTTGGTACTAATAATATGCGAGTTATGTATTGTTGGGACTAAGGTCATAGTTACGATACCAGTTGAACTCCAAGTGAGTATTCTATCCTTTGAAAGGACGTGATTCAAGTTTGTAGATGTTATGATTGTATTATTTGGATACTGATGATGACATGCATATCTTTAGGCGCATTTATGCTCACTTAGTGGTAAGATTCCAATAAAATCTGGATTTTACTACGGTTTTTGAAAAGGAATTTATTCCACTTTTTACCTTTAAAATGAATTCTTTTACCATGAGAAGCAAACCACCTTATTTGATGAATTACAAGCTTTTGGAACAAATCTATTTTGAACATTAGACCGAGGTTGATTCTAGTCTATTATTAATTTCTCTTTTACCACTACTATTTACTTCGATTGAAGGAGATTTTGATTCTTTCTATGCTATTATGCTGATTTAGTCCCGAAGTTGATCCCAAAAAATAAATTTATAGACTTACACTCTTTTAGTCTCTATTTAAATTCCTTTCTGCTATTTTTTTCATTTCTCTTCTAGGCTATAACTAGCTCTTTAAGACTATGAATTGGCTTACCTATTGGTGGGTTATAGTAGGTGCCATCATGATCTGAGAAATCGGATCGTGACACTATCTCTATTTTAGTAGTAAATAATTATAAGACTCTTTTAAAATAAGTACATACAAAATGTATCATAACTAAATAATTCTTAAAAATATTTAAATAAATATAATTTTTATCTAATATAAATTTAATCAAATATTACTGAACATGCTCGATATTAATAAATTTTTTGAATCTAGACTCGTATGTATTCGACACGAGACGAAGAACACAGTAAATACCTGGGTATTATAAATATGAAGTAGATTATTGTTGTCAACCATCACTCGCGAACTACCCTGATATGGAATAATATCAAAGAGAACATTTAAATTTTTAATCATATGTGTAGAGGCCCCAATCAGAAAGGGGGTTCCATATTCAAAGAAAACTTAGGATTTCAACTAAGGGAGTTCCATATTCAAAGAAAACTTAGTCGAAGGGGGTTCAACACCTACCGTAACCACATAAAAAATAATTTTAATCAGGTATAAATAGTATATTTTTTCGTTGAAGGGGGTTCGGTCGAACCCCCGAACAGAAGGCTGGGTCTGCCCCTGGCCCCAATATTTGGGTACCAGATTGCTGAAGGTACTTCTTCTAGGTTCATTGTTGCCAAACTTTTGAGAAAATTATGTGCTACAAAATAATGGTTGAAATGATCATGGCATTCCAAAGTTGTATGATTGTAGAGAAAATAAATTTAACATTGTATCATCGATTTAGTAGTACTAAAAGTTACTGGAGGGACGAGTATTCTTGGAGCAACATGAGCATAATTATTAGAATTTATATGATAATTGTTTTGGAGAAATTTGAGACCATAATTTTTATTATAAATTTTTCACGACCACAATTTTGATTAGACCCATGACTTTGATTTTGTTAAATCAAACCATCGGCATCATTAGTATTTTTTGTAGCAACAAAAAGAACCATGAATTATTGAAATGATCAGATGAGGTGGTTTTTATATTCCTTGGTATTAAAAAGATGAGAACGTAGGGAAAAATTGAGGAAAATAGTATACTAACAATTAATCCAGAAACAAATATTCAATATGAAGAGGTAACCCTTGTAAAGTTTGAGCAACAAGGTCCTCATTTGATAATAATTTACAAATGACATATAGCACACTAGATAGAGAATGCAACAATTGCAGGCAGATATTTCTCCATTAAAAGAAATCCTTTCTTGAAACTCTACAATTTTCTTTTGCAGATGGATTATAAAGGAAGAAATATGATCAACGAAAAAAATTCTCTAGCATGACCCTAGATTGACGAGAAATTTTACAACTGTAATTTAGAAGTTTGTTTAAGACAGATGGGGTTTTGAGTTAAAGGAGACAAAAGAGTTTGAAAATGAGGTGTAGGTGATTCAAGTTTTAATAATTAAGAGTAGATGACAATTACTTGATTATAGATTAAGAAATTTAAGTATTCCATAAGTTTTTTACTTTACACTTACATCCATTTTACCTTAATATAACTAGAAAAGAAGGGGGGAAATGTGTATTTCTCTATCTTTACATTTATTATTATTTTCTCTCTCTTTGGTTTATAATTGTTCATTGTTCATTGCTGCTTGTTGCTGCTTTGCTTTTTTTATTCATTATCTTCTTCTTCATTATCATCTTTTCTTTGTTCATCATCAGCATCATCTTCTTCTTGTTGGCCATTGTAGTTGGTACCGATACTGCTGCTACTTCACCAAATTTTTACGTAAAATTTTATTCATATATGAAACACCCTAGTTGTTGGACCTTAGAAAATTTCTCAGAATTCTGATCTATTGACCCAATATAACTCATTCATATGATCTATATTTTGGGGTATGAATGATAAGGTCCAGTCGTATACTGACCAGTGTTAGTATGTGGGATGGATTTTAGTTACTGGAATGGGTACGACTTAGGAGTACGAGTTGTATTGGTGGTTACGAATTATTTGGTTCCTTAAAATGATCTTAGACTTGGTTAATTGGGTTGGATCTGAGTATAAGTGGCTCACCGTGAGCCATAACCAGGGTATGAGTCGTAACTAGGACTCGTATGGTGGACAGTGTCTAAATCTTCCTTAGGTTTAAATCTGTTAGGGGTACAGGAAAAAGGTACGGATTGAATGCTTTGGATACAACTTAGTTGAATGAGTCTTATGTTAGATAGTGTTTGATCTAAAGGTTGAGCCGTATGGTATGAGTGGAGGGTACCACTCGTATTGGAGGGTACCACTCGTATTGGAGGGTACGACTCATCTGGGTCAGTCGTACCCCTGTGATGGGATTTTGGTTCAACTTACGTAGAGGTATTCCTGATATTTTCCTACTTATTCTAATAAGTCCCCATGACTTCTAACCTACTTGGGAGATTACATACCTTATTATTCCATTCATTAATACTTAGAAACTCTTCTAAACACTCCATAATTCTCTCAAGAGCTTTTGGGCAAGGAAAGCTAGGGTTTTAACTAAAGAATCAATTTGGGCTTGTCTTGATGATTTCTTTCTGTCATCATCTTGGTTTAAGGCATGTTCTCTTTTCTCATTGTTAATTTTATCTAAAGACATGGTTTTATGCATATTTTATAATTTCATTGATTGTATGGTTTTGAATTGGGGTTTTGGTATTAAATGATTGGTTATGATTTTCCATGGTTTTAATTATGCTTTTATATACATTAATGGTGGTTTTGGATAATTGGATTGCATGGGAATGGTTTAATGGTAATTGGAATTAGTTTTGGTCATATTATGCTCCCAATGTGTTTGACAAAATGCTTGTAAAGACATGTTCATCGTATTTACTACTTTTAATGGAACTCTTTTATGTTTTAAAACTTGGTAAAGGAATTGTGCAAGGTTTTAAAGGCTTGTAAAGGTAAATGTCTAATGGTTATGATTGAGGGGCACATGGAATCCTCCAAGTGGTTTAATATGGTATATGAAAGGGCACTTGAAAATCTCGTTAAACCTATATATGGTTGGCTATGGACAATAATTGCAAGTAAGGGTTGGTATGATGATACCAATATCAATGGCCTTGGTTAATAAATAAAAATTAGTTTGGTTATTTAGAAATTGGTTTTAATTGGGTAATAATGGAGGGATGTGTACCAAAGTTATGGAAGGTAGAGGTCTCGGGAAACCAGAACTGGAAACTCATATTTGCCGATATGAGGTTGGTCTTGGGGACTGGTTGCACAATGTCACACTATATTTAGCGGATGTACTAGTCATCCCAAGGTTTTCTTCCCTGGTCGTGCAGCTACACGTACTGATTCCCTTTCAGTAGAGGGAGCTGGACATATATAGCCCATGGATAGTTTAGGACGGCAAAGCTACGCAACCTCGGTAAAGGTTTTAAAGGCATGCTAAACCGGTCTCTTTATTTTGGCATGATTATATATATATATACTTATATATATGTATGTGTATGTGAGAGTATATATGTATGTATGGTTGTATGGTTGTGTGAAGGTGGATGATTTTACTTGGTTTTATAAATGGCAATATTTTATCTTACCCTAAGATCATGCTAACGGTCACTTGCCAACCCCGTCTACTGGCGGTTGTATACCCACACTATGTAGAAATCTGTCGTTCTACTCCTCCTATATAGTTATTGACTCAGAGATAATATTTGGAGTAAGTGGTGAGCTTCCATCCTTTCAGAAGAATACATTTCATGTTATGGATATTTTGTCACTTCAATTTTATTTTGGATATGGTTTTAGCTATAGTTGAGGGCATGTCCCAACCGGATTTCATTACTCTTTTGGTTAGAGGATTTGTGGTACTTCTATGGGTTGGAATGGACGAGGTCGGTATTGGTGTTATCTTTGGCATTGGAATAAGTTAGTGGACTGACATCATTGGATGATATTGTTATTTGTTCCATCTTCTTTCATTTTAGGATTAAATATATTATGTTTTAGAACATCTTTAGTTATGGCCTAGTTTATGGCCCTTGTTTGGTATGGTTGGATTATTGGTATAGGATAGTTGGACTTGGTTGGGTCGATCACGATTGTGATCTTATCCCAGTGTATTTATGTAAGTTTCTACACTATCTTATTACATGATCGAAATTCAACCAACTCAGGGTAGGCGGCTGGAGATTAGGTTGGGTAAAAGGGGTTGTCTCTGATCCTGGTCGGACTTGGGATGCTCATTACGACAAGGCTCCAAGGTGGGTCATGTCAAGTTGGTATCTGTGCCTAGATTCATGGTCAATTGGGAGTCCACAAAGCCGTGTCGAGTAAAATCTCTTTTAGGGGTGTGTAGCGCTTCACACTCATAAGGGAGAGGCTACTAGGAATTTAGGAATGTTTCACTTGGAGTGTAGCGCACCACACTCTTGGTATTCTATTCTTAACCTTAGAGTTTCAATCTTGGAATCTTCTCTAATCCTTGTTTGTTCATCTTTCATATCATGCCTCATAGATCTGGAGTACAAGGAAATTTTTCTATCCCATCTGGGGGTAATGCTGAAGGGGTACATCCTACTTTTGGGATTCATCTTCGATCTCACGATTCTATCCCTGATAGTTGTGGAGTTCCATCGGTTGCTCTTAGTCCTCCTTAAGGTGAGGTAACTAATGGTGAATTCTGTCACTTTATTCATGCTATTGCTAAATTAGTTACTGCTCAGGATAAGTAGGATGTGTCAGATGCTTTGTCAACTGAGGCCACAAGGATTGTCCAATTTATGAAGATGAGTCCTCCCACTTTTTAAGGAGCAGAGGTAGATAAAAATCCACAGGGCTTCTTGGATGAAATGGAGAGGATATTTTGGGTGATGCAGGATACCAATATGGAGGGGATAAACTTTATAGCTTATCATCTCAAGGGGGTTGCATATCAGTTGTATGAAGAGTGGGATAGGGATAAAGGAGGTGTGGAAGAGTCATCCTTATAGGATGCCTTCTCTAGTGCTTTTTTGGATCATTTCTTTCCCCAATAGTTGAGAGAAACAAAGATGGAGGAGCTTGTGAACTTTAAGAAAGAGAGGATGTCTGTCAAGGAATATGCCTTAAAGTTTCATAAATTTCAAGGTATGCTCCTGATTTGGTGGCTGACATATTGGCTAAAATGAGAAAGTTTGCTACTAGGTTGAATCGAGATTTAATTTTGGAGAGCAAGACTTCCTTGTTGATTAAGGATATGGACATCTCTAATTTGATTATTCATATGCAGGAAGTCGAGGATGAGAAGAGGAAATAGGCAGAGTTTGGAGATAGGCAGAGAAAGAGAAGTAGGTTTTCTGACCTTGGAGGTACTCAGTCTCAGGGTGGTCGAGATGGTGGCAAATTGTAGAAAAAGAAGTAAGGTAGTTCTAGTTCCACGCATCTGCTAGTGCTCCTTACCAGTCGGGCAACAAATATTATCATGGTGGGGATAAGTTTTGGGTGCAGGGTGCCCATTCTCAGGCAAGCGAAGGTCAGTCAATCTATTTATGCCCTCCTTGTTAGTTCTATTCTCATCCTCATTATAGTTGTTGATATGAAGAAAAGCAAAAATGCTTCAAGTGTTGCCAGTCAAGCCATCGGCTCAGGGATTGTTCGATTAATAAGGTTGCTACGGGGGGAAATAAGATTCATGTGGCTTCATATTCTACTCCTACACCTGGTGGAGTTGTATCTACTTCTATTACTTCTCCTGATTCTAGTATTGGTCAAAATAGGTTGTCTGCTTTAGCATCCCAACAGGAATCTTAGGCATCACTTGATGTTGTTACTGGTACGTTACAGCTTTTCTCTCATGACGTATACTATTTGGTTGATCTGGAGTCCACTCTCTCCTATGTGATTCCTTATGTGGATGTATCTTTTGGTTTCAATTTGGAAGTTATTTTAGATCCTTTTTCTATTTTTATCCTAATAGGTAACTCGATTATTGCTAAGAGAGTCTATAAGAGGGTGCTATCTATTGGTGGCAAGAAGACCTTGGTGGATCTATTTGAGTTGGGTATGGTGGATTTTAATATCATTCTAGATATGGATTGATTTCATTCTTGTTATACATCCTTGGATTGTCAGACCCATAGGGTTATCTTTAGGTTTCCTGATGAACCGATTATAGAATAAGAGGGTGTTTCTTTAGCTGCTAGGAGGAGATTTATTTCTTATCTTAGAGCTTGTAGGTTAATCTCCAAAGGTTGTCTTTATCACTTTGTTTGGGTTAAAGATTCTAACTTAGAAGGTCTTTCTTTCTAGTTAGTTCCAGTGGATATTGAGTTTTCAAAGGTCTTTCAAATGATTTTCCAAGTGTTCCTCCAAATAGGGAAATAGAGTTGGTATTGTTCTAGTTTCGAACACTCATCTAATTTCTATTCCTCCATATAGAATCACTCCGGCTAAGTTGATGGAACTCAATAAGCAACTTAAGGATCTTTTGGATAAGGGTTTTATTCCTTCTAGTGTATCTCTTTAGGGTGTACCGGTGTTGTTTGTGCGCAAGAAGAATGGTTTCCTTTGGATGTGTATTGACTATAGGCAGTTGAACAAGGTGAAAACCAAGAACAAATGTTTTTTTCCAAGGATAGATGATCTGTTTGACTAGTTGCAAGGTGCTAAGCTCTTTCTAAGATAGATCTTCGGTCTGGGTACCATCAGCTAAAGAATAGGGAGTTGGATATCCCTAAGATATATTTTTGTACTCGGTATGGGCACTTTGAGTTTTTGGTGAGGTCATTTGGGTTGACTAACTTTCCGTCGGCATTTATAAATCTGATGAATAGGGTTTTTCATCAGTATTTGGATCTATTTATTATTGTGTTTATTGATGACATTCTGGTTTATTCGAAGAATGAGGTGGACCATAGTAATCACCTCCATGTGGTGTTGCATACCTTAAGGGAACAACAGTTGTATGCCAAGTTATCCAAGTGTGAGTTTTGACTGAACGTTGTAACTTTCTTGGGTTACATTATTTCTAGTAAAGGGATCATGGTCGATCCACAAAAGGTTTTTGTAGTGAAAAGGTAGCCTAGACACACGACTCCATCCAATATTCGAAACTTCTTGGGTTTAGCCAAGTATTATAGGTGGTTTGTGGAATGCTTTTCCTCTATAGTTTCTCCGTTGACTAGGTTGACTCAAAAGAAGGTTAATTTTTCTTGATTGGATGCTTGTGAAGGAAGTTTAGAGAAGTTGAAGGATAAGTTAACTTCAGCTTTAATTCTAACTTTGTCGGAAGGCAATGATGTGTTCATGGTTTATTGTGATGCATATCGAGTAGGGTTTGGTTGTGTGTTGATGCAGTATGGGAAGGTAATTGCCTATGCTTCTAGGCAGTTGAAACTGCATAAGAAGAATTATCCTACTCATGAATTAGAGTTGTTGGCAGTTTTGCTTGCTTTGAAAATATGATGGCATTATTTGTATGGTGTTCATGTGGATATCTTTTCTAATCATAAGAGTCTACAGTATGTGTTCACTCAAAGAAAGCTAAATCTCAAGCAGAGAAGAGGGCTTGAGCTACTCAAGGATTATGATATGAGTCTTTACTATCACCCAGGTAAGGCTAATGTGGTTGTTGATGCTCTTAGCAGAGAGGAAATTGGTAAAGGATATTCACCACTTGGCTAATCTTTGAGTTCGCCTCTTGGACTCCAAGGATGGTGGTATGATGATGCAAGAAGTTGATCGATCGTCTCTTAGTGTAAAGATTAAGGAGAAGCAAGTGCTAGATCCTATCTTGAAGAAAATCAAAAGTGGCTTTGGTGGGAAAAAGGTAATGGTGTTTGAGATCAGTAGTGATAGTACCTTATTATACCAAGGAAGGTTGTGTGTTCCTGATGTCAATAGGTTACGACAAAAGATTTTGGCTACGGTGCATGAGTCTCGCTATGTTGTTCATCCTGGATCGACTAAGTTGTATCATGATCTCAAGAAGATATATTGGTGGAATGGCATAAAGAAGGATGTGAATGATTTCATAGCCAAGTGCATGGTGTGTCAACAGGTTAAGGTTAAGCACATGAGGCCATTAAGGTTGTATCAAGAAATTGATTTGCCCAAATAGAAGTGGGAAGTGATCAATATGGACTTTGTTACCGATATTCCTCGATCTCAGAATTAATATAATTTAGTTTGGATCATCATGGATAGGATGACTAAGTTTGCTCACTTTTTGTTAGTGTGGACTACCTTATCGGTGGATGATTATGCAAAGTTGTATCTTTAGGAGATTATGAAGTTGCATGGGGTGCTTGTTTCGATTATTTTTTTATCATGGAATGCAGTTTACATCTCACTTCTGGCGATCTTTTCAGAAAGAATTGGGGACTAAGGTTAGTCTGAGTATTTCTTTCCATCCACAGATGGATGGGTAAGTAGAGAGAACTATTCAGACATTGGAGGATATGCTTCGAGCCTGTGTGACTGATTATGGTGGCAATTGGGTTGAGCGTCTACCTTTGTGGAGTTTTCTTACAATAATAGGTATTATTCTAGTATTGGTATGGCCCCTTTTGAGGCATTGTATGGTAGGAGGTGTAGATCTTCTATTGATTGGTTTGAGCTTAGTGAGGCAGATACATTTGGTCTTGATTTGGTTTACCAGGATATGGAGAAGGTGAAGGTGATTTAGGATAGGCTTAAGGCTGCCCGAAGTCTCCAAAAGTCCTATATGTATGTTAGGCATCGAGATTGAAATTTGAGGTTAGGGATAAGGTTTTTCTCAAGGTATATCCCATGAAGAGAGTGGTCTGATTTGGCAAAAAGGAAAATCTCAGTCCCCAGTATGTTGATCCTTATGAGATTTTGCGGAGAGTTGGTAATGTTGCTGAGTTGTCTTCTCACTTGAGTTTGGTTCATTCGGTATTTCATGTTTCCATGTTGAGAAAGTGCATTGGTGATTCTTCTTCGGTTGTTTCTTTGGAAAAATTGGGTCTGACAGATTTTTTTTCTTATGAAAAGGTCCCAGTTGAGATCTTGGATAGAAAGGTTCATCGATTGTGGACCAAGGATGTGGCTTCGATTAATGTTCTTTGGTATAACCATAAGGTGGAAGAAGCTATATGGGAAGTGGAAGAGGATATGAAGTCCAAATATTTGCATTTGTTTTCTACTCTTGGGATTTGTGCGGAAGGTATGTGTCTTTAACACATTTTATTTTCAGAGTTTGTAAAGGAAGGATTAATATCTTTGCCTCTTTATTTTTTAACAATGTTAAAGATCAGGAATATGTCTAATAATATAATGCAAATGATTTGTGCGTGTGGTTACACCTACCTTATTTGTCATTCGGGGATGAATGTTCCTAGTGGGGGAAACTGAAACACCCTAGTTGTTGGACCTTAGAAAATCTCCTGGAATTTTGATCTCTGGACCCAATATGACTCATGGGTACGAGCTGTATATAGGGGTACGGATGGTAAGGTCCAGTCGTATACTGACCAGTGTTGGTTGGTGGGATGGATTTAGGTTACTGGAATGGGTACGGCTTAGGGGTACGAGTTGTATTAGTGGATACAGATTATTTGGTTCCTTAACTTAATGTTAGACTTAGTTACTTAGGTTGGAACTGAGTGAGTGGCTCACCGTAAGCCATAAGCCAGGTTACGAGTCGTACCCAGGACTCATATGGTGGACAGTGTCCAAATCTTCCTTGGGTTTAAATCTGCTAGGGGCAAGTGTGAAAGGTATGAATTGTATGCTTTGGATACGACTTGGTTAGATGAGTCGTATGTTGGACAATGTTTGATCCAAAGGTCGAAGCTTATAGTACGAGTGGAGGGTACCACTCGTATCAGAGGGTACGACTCATATGGGTCAACCGTACCCCTGTGATGGGATTTTAGTGCAACGTAAGTGGCATTCTGGACATTTCCCTACTAATCGTAATAAGTCCCCATGACTTCTAACCTACTTGGGAGGTTACCCTATTATTCTATTAATTAATACTTAAAAACACTTATAAACACTCCATAATTCTCTCAAGAGCTTTTGGGCAAGGGAAGCTAGGGTTTTAACTAAAGGATCAATTTGGTGCTTGTCTTGGTGATTTCTTTCCGTCTTCATTTTGTTTTAAGGCATGTTCTCTTCCCTTATTGCTAATTTTATCTAAAGGCATGGTTTTATGAATATTTCATGATTTCATTGATTGTATGGTTTTGGTTTCCAAATATGAATTGGCAGTTTTGATAATTAATGGTTGGTTATGGTTATCCATAGTTTTAATTATGCTTTTATATGCATTAATGGTGGTTTTGGATAATTGGATTGCATGGGAATGGTTTCATGGTAATTGGAATTGGTTTTTTTCAAATTATACCCCCAATGTGTTTGACAAAATTCTTATAAAGATATGTTCATTACATTGACTACTTTTGATGGAACTCTTGCACTTTTTGAAACTTGGTAAAGGAATTGTGCATGGTTTAAATGGCTTGGAAAGGTAAATGGCTAATGGTTATGCTTGAGGGTCACATGGAATCCCCCATGTGGTTTAATATGGTAAATGAAAGGGCACTTGAAAGTCCCCTTAAACCTATATATGGTTGGCTATGGATGATAATTGCAAGTAAGGGTTGGTTTGACGATACCAATATCAATGGCCTTGGTTAATTAATGGAAAATGGTTTGGTTTTTTGGAAATTGGTTTTAATTAGGCAATAATGGCTGGATGTGTAGCAAAGTTGTGGAAGATAGAGATCCCGGGGAGGACTCATATTTTTCGATATGAGGTTGGTCTTGGTAACCGTGTGCGTGATGTCTCACTATATTTGGAGGATATACTAGTCATCCCAAGATTTTCTTCCTTGGGCGTGCGGCTATACGCACTAGTGCCCTTTCAACAGGAAGAGCCGAACCCAAATAGCCCGTGGGTGGTTTGGGATAACAAAGCTGCACAGCCCAGGTAAAGGTTTTAAAGGCATTTTAAACCCGGTCCCTTTTTCCCGTCATGGTTTATATATATATATATATATATATATATACACACTTATACATATATGTGTGTATGGTTGTGTGTGTGTGGATGATTTTAAATGATTTTATAAATGGCATTATTTTATTCTTACATTGAGATCATGCCAGTGGTCACTCGTTAACCCCATCTACTGGATATTATATACCCATGCTATGAAGGAACAATCCATTTTACTCCTCCTACATAGTGACTGACTCAGGACAATATTTGGACTGATGTGGTGAGCTTCCATCCTTTCAGAAGGCTCCATTTCATGTTATGGATATTTCTAGACACTTTGATATTATTTTGGATATTGGTTTTGGCTATAGTTGGGGGCATATCCCAATCGGATTTTATTACTCTTTTGGTTAAAGGCCTTGTGGTACTTCTATGGGTTGGAATGGGAGGGATCGGTATTGGTGTTAGCCTTAACATTGGAATAAGTCGGTGGGCTAACATCATTGGATGATATTGTTGGTTGTTCTATCCTCTTTCATTTTGGGATTAAATATATTATGTTTTGGAACATCTTTAGTAATGGCCTGGTTTATGGCCATTGTTTGGTATGGTTTAGTATGGATGGATTATTGGTATAGGATGGTTGGACTCGGTTGGGTTGATCACAGTTGTGATCTTATCCCAGAGTCTTTATGTAAGCTGTCACACTATCTTGGTACATACTCAAAATTCTGTCAACTCAAGATAGGAAGTTGGAGGTTGGGTTAGGTAACGAGGGTGGTCTTCGGTCCTGGTCGGACTTGGGATGCCCATTACTACAAGGCCCCAAAGCGGGGAGGGTTAGTATATCACTTGGGCATTACTTTATAGGTGATTTTGGTAAGTTAAATTATGATTTTTAGTTGAAATTCTCATCTGGCTACACTGAAACTTCTGTTTTTCCAATGGATGGGACTTGAACATGAATCGAACAGATGAGTCATCTATTGCAGCAGGTAAGTCATCTGTTGTAACAAGTGATTTATCTATTACAACAGATTAGTCATCTATTATTGAACATATGATACATCTAGTGGATTTATGTTACAGTTTACATAGTGTTGTAATATTAATCCAACAGATAGGTCATCTGTTGCAACAGATGACTCGCTTATGTCAATAGAACCTGAAGTTGATTCCAACAGATGAGTCATCCATTGCAACAGGTGAGTATCTGTTATAACAGATAAATGATCTGTTGTAATAGATGACTCACCTATTGGAATTCATATTACAAAACTATAGAACCTGAAGTTGATTCCAAAAGATGGGTCATATGTTATAATAGGTGAGTAATCTGTTGTAATAGATTAGTTATCTGTTTCTACTGATGACTCATCTATTGGAATCAGATTCATGTTCTATAGTACTATAACATAAATCCCAATAGGTGAGTATCTATTACAACAGATGGATAATCTGTTGCAACAGATTATACACCTTTGCAACAGATGACTAATCCGCTAGAATCAATTTTAGGTTCTATAGTACTGTAATATTTATCCCAATAGGTGAGTCATTTATTACAATAGATAGATAATCAATTGCAACAAATGATTCACCTACTTGAATAGATGGCTCATTTGCTGGAATCAGCTTCAGGTTCTATAGTATTGTAACATGAATCCCAACAGGTGAGTCATCTGTTACAAGAGATCAGTCATCTATTGCAACAGATTACTCACCTATTGCAACATATGACTCATTTGTTAGGATTCATGTTACTATTCTGGGAAAAAACCTAAAGCTTAATCCAACAAATGTCTCATCTGTTGCAACATTGATAATAACAATGTAGTGTATATAATTTTTATGTTTTTGCATATGCTATATAATTATTATTAATTTTATTAATATCATTATCTATTTTTTTTAATAAATATCTTTAGGTACCACTAATGGAGGTATCAACAATAAAAATAGGGGTGTATTGCCATGGTGAATAGATTGAGAAGAACAATCTATATATTTGGAACTGGAAGGAGGGTTAAATGTTAGAGACGATAGCGATGAAAGTCTAAAGTGATATTTTTTATGATGATTTTAAGAACTCAATCATCAACTATTGTAGACTAAATTGTCAATTGGAAGAACTTGTCATCAGCTATATGTATAGCTCCTTTGAATATCAGAGGGTGCTACCTTTTAAGATAACCGACCAGATTCGATTGCGTACTTATCTAAGAGATTTAACTAGGCTTGTGTTAAGGGTCTACGTTGTGGAAAAACCAATAGAGAATAAGAATCAGAATGTATAAGAAGAACAACGGATTTATTTGATGCTAAATTGGATGATCTAGACATGAATATTCTAGATGATAATCAAACACCTACGCCCGTTTTTGTTAGCAATACAGTGGGCAGTTCTTCTCAATCAACAAGTTGGGAAATCTTCAAAATAAGGAGACTGGTTTTTATAAGGGAATGACATTCAAGAATAAGGATGAACTAGCTACTTCTTTTTATATTGCTTGCTTGAAAAAAGATTTTCGACTAAAGAAGGTGATTAATTCGAGCAATATCTATTATTTAGATGTAGTCATCTGGACTGCAAGTGGTGGTTGAGGGTTGTGAAACACTTAAGTTATGACAGACTCATCATTAAAGTTTATGAAAACTATCACATATTTTGTCAGAGCATATTACGAGCCATAATCCTCACACCACGGCAAAGGCCCTAGGTAAATATTTCCAAAATAGATTTTCCAATGGCAAAGGCCCTTCTACAAGTGATATGGCCAATCAAATCCATATAGAAGTGGTTTTTATGGTTAGTTATTGGAAGATTTATATGGACATTTGGATTGTCAAGTCTTTGGTTAGGAGGACACAAGAGCATGGGTATGCAGTCCTTGATGCCTACTGTTACATGCTTGAGTTCACAAATCCCGAAAGTAAGACGGCGTTGCATGTTGATGAAAATAGAAGGTTCAAGTACTTTTTGGTATCCTATGTGCTTGGATTCTTGGTTTTGAACAATTGAGAAAAGTCATACCCGTCAACGAAACTTTCTTGAGGAGTAAGTACCAAGGAGTTTTGTTATCGATGATGGCACAGGATGTGGAGAATCACATCTTTCCTGCCGCTTTTTATGCAGTGGATAAGGAATGTTATTCCTTGTATGCATATTATTTTGAACAAATGCGAAATTGTGTACTCGATATTGATGAGTTGTGTATAATTTCGGATTGGCATCCAAGTATCCAAAAGATGGGTTTAATTTTCTACCCTTTAGCTCACATTGGTTGTTCCATAAGGAATCTTGGAGAAAATATTCAAAACAACCATCACAATGAAAAGACCATGTCTCTTTTTATAAAGCATCTAAAGCATATGATAGAGCTGAATCATTTTAACCATTTCAATCAATTAAGAGATACTGCACCCAGGGCAGCACAATATCTCAAAGGTGTCGATTTTGAGGGATGGAGCCGAGCATTTTGTTCGAAAAATAGGTACATTGTTATAAATTAAATGTCTTGTTTAAGTTACAAGTTTGTATTGTAATATTGTATGTCGTATTAAGTGATTTTTTGTATACGTGTAACATTATGACGTCAAACATAGTTGAATCGGTGAATTCAATGTTTAGCGTTGAAAGAGAATTTTCCATTGTGGCGTTATTTAATCAAATAAACAAGAGGAATGCCAAGTTTTTCACAAAAGATGTATGGAGTTCATGAACTCAAGAAACGAACTTGTTTTAGAAATGGAAAAACAAATATCAAAGAACCTAAGTTTGGGGAATAAGTTATAGACTCATCAAATAGCAAATTACAAGTTTTGTATTGACGGTCATGATGTTGTTGCCATGGTCAATCTTCAAAGAAGATCTTGTGCATGTAGTGTGTTTGACTTGAACAAATGGTAGTGCTTTGAGCCCAATATGGTGCACGATGTGGAACTCAAATTTATGAGAACATGTCTTCATATTATTCAATGGAAAGATATATAAAGGCATATTGTAAGAATATTAATCCGGTACCTCCTGAAGATTCTTGGGTTGTTCCTGCTGAGCCTTTGGAGAGATTAATACCTTCTTCATATATTGACTCAAGCAGTATCAAATCGGGAAAAAGGTCATATAAGAGGAGGCATGGAGTCAGAAAATTATTTCCTTCAAGAAAAAACAAGTGCTTCATATGTAAGAGTGTAGGCCACAAAAGAACTACATGCCCAGATAGTAATGCTCTATGATCGTTGTAATAGTAAATAGTCTTGTGTTGTTATTTGTTATGACTTTGATTATCTTAACTCATTGTTGAGAATGAAAATGTTATTATTTATAATATAAAATATGATTTTATTAATGGTCCAACAATTAATTTGTGCATCGATAAAAAAAAGCAACAGAAAATTAACTAAATACAACAGACTATAAAAATATTCTAGCAGATTACCCATTTGTTGCAACAGATGGCCTTTCTGCTAGAAGAACTATAATACCCCGTAATATACTTAGCTTAGCTCAGCTCCTAGTTGCATGCATAAGAGGCTTAAAGCATGAAAATTTCACCAAGTGTTAGGGACTTAGTCTTATTTTTGGCCTCTAAAGTTCGAGAATTTTTAAATTGGTATTACCGACTCCGATATGTTAGTTTTTGAGTTAATTCATCTTCAGGGATGTAAAGAGCATGTCTCAGGAAAATTTTGGATTTTTCAGAAGAGGATTGGGTCATGTTCGGATTTCGATTCCAGTAGCTCACTACGATAGCATCACTTCACGCTGCTTATAGCGATGAGATACTCCCTGCATCGCAGTGCTCTTTTAATCTGCATTCCAGTTGTGTAATCTTCTAAGGGGCATTTATGTCTTTTTTCATCGACCCAATTCGTAAAACACAAATTAAAGATTCAGTTAGGGCATTATTTGCCCATATTCTCCAATTTACTCTAAAAAACAAACCCTAATCATCTTCCAAAAACATCAAATTCAATTACCTCCTCTACAAGAAAACGAAGAATTTAAGTTTTCCAATCCAAGAAATTTCAAAAAAGGTTCAAGATTGGTCTTATTCTTTCAAGCTTAAAGGTTTAAGGTATGTGTGGTGTTCATCTATGGGCCCTTTTCACCCATGGAGTCCAAGAATCCCTTTTTATGTTTTAAATGATGATTTTTTACATGTTTATGATAAATTATCTCCATAAACCTCTTATGAATTTTGATTTATGTATTATGTTTACATGTGTTTTGATGGAATGAGCCTTTACAAGTTTAAATGATGAAATTTTCATGTTAAATCCCTATCTCATGGTTTTAGTATTGTAATTATGTTATTATCACATGATTTACCCATTCCCATGTTTAAATTCATGACTTTCTGTGTTTGATGAAATGCCTAAGTGTATAATTTTGAACAATGATTCCCTACTATGGTTTCAAAGCTTTTATGTGTACGTATTGTTATTTCCATTCAGTGCTGGAGGGTTATGAGCACTGGATACTTAACTATGTACATAATTTCAGTATCTTCAAAATGATTTCAGATATACCATAGGCATTACTATTCAGTCAAGTATTATAATCAGTTGTTTTTTCAGTCAATCTTAGTTCAGTTCAGTAATCAGTGTCAGTTCAGTTAGGAGTAGGATTTAACACCGAGCGAACTAAGGAATGAGGGCATTCCTGCCAGTTTAAGGGTTGAACCTTAGTAGTAATCCCTAATTTACATAACTACGTAGCCAATGTAGGTTTAAGATATCTTTTTTCCAGCTTAGGGTTGACATATATCTCATGAGTTTCCTACCAATATAGGGTTACTCTTTAGTCCTTTGGGACACTAGTTTAGTGGATCCATACAACCAGTGTTAGTACTCATGGAATGGTACTGACACCCTTCTAACTGGGGTCACAAGTTGGCCCTGATTAGCTCAGATTGGGGCATGTCAGTTAGATGATACCTCCCACAGTCTCAGTTCAGTATTTAGTACAGAATTCAGTTCAGGTTTTCTTCACCAAAGTATACAGATTACCATCTATTAAATTATCAGATTTCAGTATTTCAGCTTACAGATTATCTCAGAAATAATATATACTTGGTCATGTATTCTCAGATTTTATAGCTCTTATCTATTTTTCTCGGCTATTTCATGCATGTGTACTTAGTTATTTCATGCTATTTAGTCAGTCATTATCTCATGCACAGTTAACCCATGCATTTCATCCTAACCTTATCTCATATACTTGTACATTCAAAGTACTAACCACATACATTTCTTCCTGCTATGGTGTCTTATATCATAGGTTCGGGCACACAGTTTCCTGAACACTTTTAGACAATTCAGCTTATCAGCAGCAGTAGTCATGGTGAGTCCTCATCTATAGAGAACTTGATTATTTCCTTTAAGTTTATCTCAGTAGTTCTGTATTTCCATTTATTCCTAGTTAATTTGGGGTTTGTCCCATCAGTCAGTCAGTTAGAGGTTTTTCAGACAGTTAGTTAGTTTATCATCAGTTGGATTTTAGTATTTTTGCAGATGTTTCAATTTTGCAAACGTAGTTGTATTTTCAATATTTAAAACCTTATGGCATTATTAGTTGTTTCTGCATATGTCAATATTTATCAATTTACTCACTGCTCACAGCAAGTACCAGCTCATGGGTTAGCTTGTGGTCACTTGTAACCATAAGCATCATTTTCGCGACTAGAGGTAGCCTCGGGTCATGACAAAACTTTGTATCAGAGTCTAATGTTTTACAGTATCCTAGGGAGTCTGAAAAGCTGCGCTGAGTATAGTCTTGTGTATGGGTGTGAAGTGTGCCACACTTATGGACAAGAGGCTACAAGATGTTTTAGGAAAAATTTCCCTTCTTTTAGTATTCATATCGTGCGAAAGAGCATGAGCTCCATTTAAAATGTCTTTCTGACTCATTCTTCCTTTCGTGTACAGATAATGCCTTCCAAAAGAAATAACAAAAAAAGAAATAAAAATTAGCCCTCACCTCCACTTGTTTAGAAAGATTCCCTAAATGAGCACATCTTTCATGCTGAGTTCTGAGCTGCATTCACTACCTTAGCTCATTCAGTAGCTACTTAAAACAATCAGCAGTTTGTTGGCCCAGCTAACCCAGTGGCAAATACAGCTTCAGCTAAGGTTTGGGACTTCACCCGAATGAATCCCCCTTTGTTTTTGGGATCCAAGTCTGAGGAAGATCTACAATAGTTAATTGATATAGTTTAGAAGGTGACTAATATCATGGGTGTCACTTCAAGTGAGAGTGCAGAGTTAGCTATATATCAATTGTAAGATGTAGCTCATACGTGGTATAAGCAGTGAAAGAAGGATAAGGGTGTTGAGGCAGGGGTTGTAGAGTGGGAGGAGTTTGCCATAACCTTTTTAGACGGTTCTTTCTTTTAGAGTTGAAGGAAGCTAAGGTGCTGGAGTTTATTAATTTGAAGCAGGGTAATATGAATGTAAAGGAATATTCACTTAAGTTTACTCAGTTGGCGAGGTATGCTCCTAATATGGTTGCAAACAATAGGTCTAGAATAAGTAAGTTCATTTCTGGTATATTTGATAGTGTGGTCAAGGAGTGTAGGACTGCTATGTTGATTAAGGAGATAGACCTATCTAGGCTTATGGTTCATGCCCAATAGATTGAGGAACAAAAACTTAAGGAAAGAGAAAGGGAGAATAAAAGGGCCAGAATAGGTAGCTTTAACTTTTCCCAGCCGAGGTCAGAGGGTGGTAACTGTTCTCAGTTTTGTCAAAACTTTTAATCCGCATATCCGTCTTCATCTTGTACGCCACTACCAAAATTCAAAAATGACAGTTGGGACAGGGCGCCAAGCTCCAAGTCCCAGGGTAGTGTGAACAGCGGTCGTACTCATTCATTTTGCCAGAAATTGTAACACCCCTTACTTTTACCTAGCTTAAATTCATCCTAAAAATGTCAAAGACTTACTTTAAAGATGAAGAGTTAGAGCCATTTTAGTAAGACATCATCGCGGATGTATTCCAAATGACATTTGTCATTTTCTAGTGAGACAATGCGATACCACCACGTCGCGCCACTAGCCCTTTTCCCAATTGTCACTTTCCAGTGTAACTCCGCGATCATGGAGCATTGCACCAAAGAGAAAATTTGCAACCACTGAGGCACCGCAATGGCACCGCACCGCGCCATCATCCCAGTTCCCAACTGTCCACTTTCTAGTGGCATGACACACTAGTAGCGCGTCACACTAGGTGCCCTGTTCAAAAAATTTTCACGAAAAATTAAAAGGACGCCCAGGGTTAAAACAGTCCTTTCCCATGATTTTATTATGCCCAAATTCGGGATTCAATCCCTAAAAATGTCCTTAGCTACTCATTTTTAATTCATCCCCAAATTAAAAACATTCTCTCTCAAAGAGGCAAAAACCCTAGTTCAAGAAATCAAGAATAAGTCTAATGATTTTTTCTAAGAACCTTCAAGAAATATTCTTCCAAGGTATGTTAATGTTCATCCATGGATCCTTACCTTACATGGAGGCCAATAATCCTTTTTCAAATACAAGATTTGTGATTTATGATTTTCATGTTTGAATTAGATTGAATTCATGTTCATGATGTTGTTTGAGTTTAATCTACTATTTAGATTACAAGTTCCAAGAATTGATTCTAGTATGTGTTGAATTACATGATATTCATGATAATGCCTTCAATTTGCAAGTTGATTGTTATAACCATGTTGAACCTAAGTGTTTATGATTTAATGAACCAAGTATGTTTCTTATGTATTTGATAAATAGTCTATGAGAATGAAATAATGCCATTATAGCAAGCTAACATGTCTACCCCATCCATGTTCAAGTTAATGCATTACAAGTATTTGATGAAATGTCTCTATGAATGAATTATGACCTAGTGAACATTGCTATGTTATTTAATATGATGCTTTGTGATACACCGAAATTACATCTCTCTTATGAGAGAGTATGCGGTCGTTGTCAAATATATAACCTAACTATGTTGGGGTCGAATTCCACATGGAATATGATGCTAATTAAGTTGTATGCAAATTAGTTGACTTTTAATCATTCATTTTCGTAAAACAAAAAGGGGGAATTTGATTTAAGTACGAAGTAATAGTTTCAATATAATAGTGAAGCAATGTGTATAACAATAGTTGAATATAGAGAATAACAAACTAGGGTTATGTCCACCTTGTAGTTTTTAATATCTTCTAACTATAGGTGTTAAGAGTTCATACATGCATGCACTTATAGAGAAACGTATTCTAATTTTCAATCCAAGCATTTCTCAACCATCAAGGATTAATTCACTTTAGTTCTCTCGACTCAAAAGTGTTTACTAAATTATACGATATCTCCAAGCTGTTAATCCTGTTAAGGTATTAACTTGTGAAATAGAGGTTGGAAACACTATTTTCTTGTCATTACTCTCTTTTCTAAACATTAACCTTTCCATCGAGCAAGTTATATTTCAATGGCACATTCTCTATGTTTGCAACCACGAGAATTCAAGCATAATGAAAAGAGTATGATATAAGTAAATCAACGCATAATGAATTCAAAACCCATAGAAATAGATAGTATGCTACAAGGTTTTCATAACCCTAAACAATAAGCTTAGCTACTCATGGACAACATGAAAATCACGATAACTATGTTCATCATACTATAAACTAGAAGATGATTTTGGTGTGTAAATAATGAACCAAGAGAAAAACGTTTTCTCTCTCTCCAAGCTAAGCCACCAATCTCTCACTTCAAAAAAATACAGAATAATGAATAATGATAAAAATTCAGCATCAAGTCTTTTTAATAATCGTCTCTCATAATTGCCTTCTAAGTCCCTAAATTAATTATAAATGACAAATTAGTCTTGGACATAGTTTCTAGGCACCACATTTGGTCCAACAAGCTACTTTTCTCTTGTGTGATTTGTCATCCACAATCCGTAGTTCCATCATGTCTTTATCTACCTCATTAACACCTGAAATCATGGTAATCACATAGGTTAGCTCAATTACATCAAAGTAGAGTAAAAACATAAGAAACTAGGCACTTTGTTCTCAAAACTTAGCAAAAATATGGGTAAGTTATGGTGCTTAGGCGTATAAATACACCCAAGATCACTTCGCTATACTTTTCATGCTATCGAGTCCTGGGGGTAATTAATACCCAATAATTTAGTTATTTACCTAAAGCCAGTTTCAGTGATAGGATAGTATCAGTCATATCACGATCAGTAGTACTCTCAGTCAGTTACAGAACTCAGTAGAACTCAGTCAGTTACAGAACTTAGAAAAACTCAGTAAACTCAGTATCAGTCCAGTCCAGTTCAGTATGACCAGATCAATGTCTTTTAATTGGGAGTAGGATTTAACACCGAGCGAGCCTAGGGATGGGGTCTCACCTATTATCTAGGACTGGGTCCCTAGAAGCAATCCCTAAGTTCTAGAACTACATAGCCAGCATAGGTTAAGACATGTCACCCGTTAGATAGGAATGACATACTCAGGTATCACCCGATAGTTTAAGATTGATCTCAGGGGTCATCCGTTAGTCAAGACCGACTCCATAATAGCTATTAGTAACCATGTCACGGTGCTAAAACCCTTCTAATTGGGGTTACAGATTGAACCCCAACTCAGTTATCTTATATTATTTGGGGTATGTCGGTTAAATGATTACCTCCCACAGTTTCAGTTTCAGTCTTTAGTTTAGAACTCAGTTTAGTTTTATAGGACTAGAACTGTCAGACACAATTAATCAGTACCAGTAAATTAGTTTCAATAACTTTAGATATTAGTTACTTAGTTATCAGAACTCAGTACTTAGCTTCAAAAAAGCTCAGTTATAGTATACATAGATGCACTATCGGTATTTATAGTAGTTTCAGTCATCTATGTACTCTTAAAGCTAGTTACTCTATATCATTCAATCAGTTATTATTCATGCATATGAACCCTTGCATTCAGCCTTACCTCATCTAGCCTACTAGTATATTCCCACGTACTGATGCATACTTTCCTGCACTATGATGTTTCATATCATAGATTTGAACACTCAGGTTTCTGACCATGCACAGTAGATTCAGATTCGACCAGCAGCAATAAATTTAGCAGTGAGTCCTCATCATTCGAGGATATTCTATTATTAAATATTTTCAGTAGATGTAGTAGTTCAATAGATGGAGTTTGTTGGTGGATTAACCCATCAACTCTATTTTAGACAGATTCAGATAGAGACTTTTCAGACTAGATTTTTAGACAGTATTTAGTTTTACAGATATTATATTTTATCAGTATTTCAGATATTTTGAACGTTATGAAATTTCAGCCTATTTTTCCACATTAGTTACAGTATTATTATGCAGTACTCACAGCGTATATCATTTATAGGTTATCTTGTGGTCCTTCGGGATCATAAACATCGTGTGATGACTAGGGAGTAGTCTCGGGTCATTACAGAAATATGGCAGGAATCATCAAGGTGTGTGTAGGAATGTCAATGATGTGTGTTTTGGATGTGGAAAGGAAGGCCACAGAGTTAAAGAATGTCCACAGGGTGGTCAATAGAGTTAGCACAGTCATTCTCCAATTCTAGCCGGTCGCCCGACTCAGTGGGGCGCTACTTTCAGTCCCACCAGTAGATAGTGCTAGAATAGGCTGAATGCACTTCAGTTCTATCATGATTAAGAAATATCTCTTGATGTGGTTACGGGTACGTTACAGGTCTTTCATCTTCATGTGTATGTTTTATTAGACCCCAGAGCCTCACTTTTTTTATAGAACCCTATATAGCTGTCAAATTTGATGTCAGCCTAGAAACATTAGAAGAGCCTTTCTCAGTGTCTACCCGGTGGGTAAGTCTATCATAACTAGATGGGTATACAAAAACTACTCGGTTATAGTATCTTAGAAAATCACTTCAGTAGATCTTGTAGAACTAGAGATGACTAATTTTGATGCCATTCTTGGCATGGATTGGCTCCATTCATGCAATGATTTAGTTGACTATAGAAATAGAGTTGTTTAGATTCAGTTTCCTAATGAACCAGTCATTAATTAGAGAGGTAGTACTTCAGTACTTAAGGGTCAAATTATGTCTTATCTTAAGGCAAGAAGAATGATATTTAAGGGTTTGTTACAATCTTATTTAAGTCAAACTCTAGTTCTGAGACCCCAAGTCTCAAGTCAATTTCAGTGGTAAGGGAATTTCAAAATATGTTCCCTGAATATCTCCCTAGAGTTCCTTCCAAAAGGGAAATTCACTTCTGAATAGATCTCCTTCCAGATACCCAGCCTATCTCTATTCTGCCCTGTAGAATGTCTTTAACTGATTAAGAAGAGTTGAAAGAGCTCTTAGATAAGGGATTTATCAAGCCCATTATTTCTCCACGGGGTGATCCAATCCTTTGCATGCATAAGAAAGATGGTTCTCTCGGAATGTTCATCAATTACCATCAGTTGAACAAAGTCACCATCATGAATAAGTACCCATTCCCCAGGATTAATGACTTGTTTGACCAACTTAAGGGTGCCATTTATTTCTCTATGATAGACCTCAGATCAGGCTATCATCAGCTCAGAGTCAGAGAATGTGACATTTTAAAGATAGCCTTCAGAACTCGGTATGGTTACTTCTAATTTCTAGTTAGGTATTTTGGAATAATGAATGCCCCAACAGATTTTATGGACTTGACGAACAGAGTTTTCAAGCAATACTTGGACATGTTTGTTGTAGTCTTTATCGATGATAATCTTGTCTACTCCTATAGTGAAAATGATCATGCAGACCATCTTAGAATTATATTATAGACTCTTATAACTCATCAGTTATTTACCAAATTCAGTAAGTTCAAGTTTTGGCTAAGATTAGTTATCTTCCTTGTCCATATTATTTCTAGTGATGGCATTAGAGTTGATCCTTAAAAGACTAAAGTTATGAGAAACTATCCTAGACTCATCTTTCCACCAGATATCAGGAGTTTTTTGGGTTTGGCTGGCTATTACCGATGATTTTTTAATGGGTTTTCATCTATTACATCCCCCATTTTTTGATTGACTCAGAAGAAAGTCAAATTTTAGTGGTCGAATTCTTGTGAAAAGATTTTTTAGGAGTTGAAGACTCGACTCTACTCACCTCAGCCTAAGTCTTGACTTTGCCAGATGGTTTAGATGGGTTTGTTATTTATTGTTATGCTTTTAGAGTTGGTCTTGGTTGTGTTTTGATGTAGAGAGGTAAGGTCATAGCCTATGCCTATAGACAGCTTAAGCCCCATGAAAAGAATTACCCTACCTATGATCTTAAGTTAGCACCTATTGTTTTTGCCTTACAAATTTGGAGGCATTGTCTTTATGGAGCTTATGTTGATGTGTTCATGGATCACAATAGTTTGCAATATGTGTTTCGCAGAAAGATTTAAATTTTCATCAAAGAAGGTGGTTAGAATTGTCAAAAGATTATGATATAAGTGTGTTGTATCATTTAGGCAAGGCCAATATAGTGGCAGATGACTTTAGTAGATAGTCTATGGGTAGCGTTGCTCATGTTGAGAATGATAAGAAGAGGTTAGTTCTAGAGGTTTATCAGCTTTCTAGATTAGGTGTTCGATTGGTTGATTCAGTTAAAGGTAGTGTTTAGGTTCAGAATAGTTTAGAATCTTCGTTGGTTGCCGAAGTGAAGGAGAAATAAGATAGGGATCCCAATTTAGTTAAGTTGAAGAAATCAGTTAGAGATTAAAAAGTAGAGTTTTTCTCCCAAGGGGAAGATGATATGTTGCGATGTCAAGGTAGGCTGTGTGTGCCATGTGTTGATGGTTTGAGACAATGGATTTTAGCATAATCGCACAGTGCATATTACTCTACGCATCCAGGAGCCACTAAGATATACCGTGATTTATGGGAAATCTATTGGTGGAGTGGTATGAAGAGAGATATTGCAGAGTTTGTAGCTTAGTGTTCTAATTGTCAACAGGTTAAGGTTAAGCACCAAAGGCCTAGTGGCACATTGTAGGAGTTCAGTATTCTTATTTAGAAGTGGGAAGAGGTGAACATCGATTTTGTTACGGGTTTGCCTCATACACATCATCAGCATGATTTGATATGGGTCATTATAGACAGAATGATCAAATCAGCTCATTTCTTGTTAGTTCATACTTCTTATTCAGTCGAGGACTTGTCCAAGATTTATATTAGAGAGTTGGTTAGGTTGCATGGAGTACATTATCTATCATTTCAAATAGAGGTACTCAGTTTACCCCTCACTTTTGGAGAGCTTTTCAGAAGGGTCTTGGTACCCAAATTCATCTAAGTACAACTTTTAATCCTCAAATAAATGGTCAGGCAGAGAGGACCATTCAGATCCTAAAGAATATGTTGAGGGTGTGTGTTCTTGATTTTAAGGGTAGTTGGGATGATCACTTATCTTTGATCGAGTTTGCCTACAATAACAGTTATAACTACAGTATTTAGATTGCTCCGTTTGAGGTTCTTTATGGGAAGAGATTTACATCTCCTATTGGTTTGTTTAAGGAAGGTGAGGCCACTTTTATAGGACCATATTCGGCGTTTGATGCAATAGAGAAGGTTCAGTTGATTAGGGAGAGGCTTAAGATAGCTCAAAGCTGTCAGAAATCCTATGCAGATGTGAGAAAAAGAGACCTTGAGTTTGAGGTTTTGTATTTGGTATATTTGAAAATATCGCCCATGAATAGGGTAAAAAGATTTGGCATGAAGGGGAAGATCAGTCCCTAATTAGTTGTCCCTTTCAAAATTTTGAGTCATTTTGGGAAGATAGCATATGAGCTTGATTTTCCTACATATTTGCCATCTATGCACCCAGTGTTTCACGTTTTCTTGTTAAATAAGTGTATTGGTGACCCAGCCATTATAGTTTTGCTAAAAAGCACAAATGTTCAGGATAGCCTTTCTTACGAAGAAATCCCAGTCGAGATCCTCGATTGTCAGATTCATAGACTAAGGAACAAAAAATTTCCCTTGGTCAAAGTTATTTGGTGGAATCAGTATTTTGAGAGAGCCATTTGGGAAGTAGAAGAAGATATTTATACCAAGTACCCTCATCTTTTCTGTACAAACTCAAACTCAGCTTAAGTTAACAGTTTTTCTTAGATTGACTCTTTTATATTCTCAGTCCTAGCTATATAATCATTCTCATGTCTTTGCATGCATTCACGAATTCAGTTCAGTCATCTATCTTATTTCAGGCTCAGACATGTAATCATGTTTTCAGTTATGCATGTTTAGTATGTGATTTCAATTTCCCCAGTATTCTCAGCTTAATAAGTCTTATTCGAGGACAAACGTTCCAAAGGGGGAGATTTTGTAAAACCCTATATTATACTTAGCTTAGTTCAGCTTCTACTTGCATGCATAAGAGGCTTAAAGCCTGAAAAATTTACTAAGTGTTGGGGACTTAGTCTTATTTTTGGCCTCTTAAATTTGAGAATTTTTAAACTGGTCTTCCCGAGCCTGACTTGTTGGTTTTTGAATTAATTCATGTTGAAGGGTGCAAGGATCATGTCTCGAGGAAGTTTTGGATTTTTCAGATGAGGATTGGGTCATGTTTGGATTTTGATTCTAGTAGCTCACTGCGATAGCATCGCGTCATGCTGCTTATAACGATGAGACACTCACTGCATGTGGTACCTTTTTAATCTATATTCCAGTTACAAATTTGATCTCCTGAGGGGTAGATATAATTTTTCCCATCGACTCAATTCGTAAAAACATGAATTAAAGCTTCAGTTAAGGCATTCTTAGCCCATATTCTCCAATTTTCTCTCAAAAACAAACCCTAATCATCTTCTAAGAACATCAACTTCAATTACCTTATTTTCAAGAAAACCAAAAATTTAAGTTTTCCAATCCAAGAACTTTCAAGAAAGCTTAAAAATTGGGATTCTTCTTTCAAGGTATGTGTGATGTTCATCCATGGGCCCTTTTCACCTATGGAGTCCAAGAATCCCTTTTAATATTTTAAATAATGATTTTCTACATATTTATGATGAATTATCTCCATAAAGCTCTTATGAATTTTGATTTACTTATTGTGTTTACAAGTGTTTCGATGGAATGAGCCTTTACATGTTTAAATGATGAAATTTTCATGCTAAATCCCTAACTCATGGTTTTAGTATTGTAATTATGTTATTATCCCAAGATTTACCCATTCCCATATTTAAATTCATGACTTTCATGTGTTTGATGAAATGCCTAAGTGTTGGATTTTGAGCAATGATTCCCTACTTTGGTTTCAAAGATTTTATATGTCCGTATTGTTTTTTCCATTTAGTGCTGGAGGGTTATGAACACCTGATACTTAACTATTTACATAATTTCAGTATTTTCAAAATAATTTCAGATATACCATAAGCATTACCATTGAGTTAGTTATTATGATCAGTTGTTTGTTCAGTTAGGCTTTGTTCAGTTCAGTAATCAGTGTCAGTTCAGTTGGGAGTAGGATTCATGTAACACCCTACAAAATTCCCTCATAGTTTGAGCCTTAGAGTATGTTGAGTAAAGTGTCATTTTGGCCTTAAAGGTTTGAGAGGTGTCTTCCCAATTGTGAGATATTTTGAACCGTGTGTAATTTCCCTAATTTTGACTTTTTATCACATGGGAAATTTGATAAGCTTTCCGTCTATATAAGATTCGCGCAAATCCAATACCCGGGTAAGAAGTTATGGCTAATTTAAGTGTTAGTTGTAAAACAACATCATTTAAGTGATTGGCGCGTCATGGAGAGGGTTTATTTGGCAATTATCGATTTCCAGTGGGACTCCGCAATAGTGGCACATTGCGGAGGAGCCCAATTTCCCAATAGTCAATTTCCAGTGGAACCCCGCGATAGTGCCGCGTCACGAAGAAGTCCCAGGTCCCAACCAGTGGGACAACGCAATGGCTCCATATCACGGGGACTACTAATTTACTAATTGTCAAATTCCAGTGTGCCACCGCGATAAGTGGCACATCTAGGCCATTTACAAGCATTCTATGAAGTTTTTCTCAAGTTTTCTATCAACAAAAACCTTA
This sequence comes from Capsicum annuum, assembly GCF_002878395.1. Lineage (NCBI taxonomy): Eukaryota > Viridiplantae > Streptophyta > Magnoliopsida > Solanales > Solanaceae > Capsicum > Capsicum annuum. Next base: position 58,194,758 of record NC_061122.1, read on the forward strand.
AGTATCAAAAACCTCTTCCAAGAATCTCAAGAATCCACTATAGATTTTCTAAATTGAGTCAAGATTCAAGGTTCCAGTAATGCCCCAATTTTTTAAACCGGAACGCTACACGGTGCTCATGACCCCGGAGGACCATAAGCTAACCCATGACTGATATCTGTACCTGTAACTTCATAATATATATATAAAAATGTGGGAAAATGAACTAAAAGGCCATAAGGTTCAATCTTGAACAATAAAACGTCTGAATAAGGTGGTATCACAGTATCAAAACAAACTGAAAATACAAAAGTCTGAATCTGAAAAACTTTGTAATCATCTGAAAGCCTCTAAACTGTCTGAATAAGGAGTTGAAGGAACATGTCTCCAACTAACTCCTTAAACTAAAAATAAACTAAAATACTGGAATAATAATTGTAATGATCATGTCCTGGAAAGATGAGGACTCGCTGCTAACTAAACTGCTACTGCTGGTCTGGAATCTGTACCTCAGAACCTATGGTGTAACATAAAAGAAAGCACCATAGCGCAAATACATCAGTACAACTAAAGTACTGAGTATACGTGGGGGTAGGCTAAATGCATGGGGTTTATATGCATGAACATGCTGACTAATATGAATGTGAGAATACATACATACATACATAACTACTACTGAACTCGTGGAGATACTAACTACTGAGGTTGAACTCTGACAATATGAGTTTCGTGATACTGAGTACTAAATGACTAATAACATGGATAACTGTATCTAACAGTCCTAATTCTGGGGGAACTATCTGAGTTCCAAACTGTACCTAAATATCTAAGTTTGAGATCAGTCCTAGCTAACAAGTGATATTTGAAACTGATAATGAGAATGCTCAATTGAATCTGAGATTGAGATCAAACCTATCTACCGGGTGATCTCTATATATAATAATAAGCATCTGAATATGATACCAAGCGTATCTGATGGGATGGCCCCTGAATCAATGGAACTATTAGAGTTCCTCACTGTATCTGAATATCTGAATTTGACATCAGTCCTAGCTAACAGGTGATCTCTGAATACACTGATAAATAAGAATAACTTAGCTTAGTCTGAGATCAATCCTACCTAATGGGTGATCTCTAAATCTGATAATACTGATAAGAATTCACCGTGTCTAACGGTCCTGAGTCTGTACTACTGATCTGAGTTGACTGATTTGATAGTTTTGATTTCTATAACTAAAATTGTGGGATGTATTTATCTAACCGATATGCCCCATCCTAAGCTGACTGGGGTCCAATCTCTGCCCTGACTGAAGGGTGTCAGTACCGCGCCACCAGAAAAGACAAATGTTGTGGAGTCAGTCCTAATCTAGAAGGTGACTCCTGGGATCAGTCCTATACATATAAATATACTAATGGGTGATCCCTGAGTATGTCAGTCCTATCTAATGGGTGACATCTCGTACCTACTCTGGCTACGTAGTTCTGGAACTTAAGGATTTCTTCTAAGGATCTCAGTCCTCACTAGTGGGTGAGTCCCCATCCCTAGGCTCGCTTAGTGCTGAATCCTACTCCCATCTAAAAGACACTGAACTGAACTGATTAACTGAACTTACTGAGTTCCATGACTGATGAAATACTACTGAGTTCATGAGAATTCTGAGAGTACTGACTTTCTGAGATTACTGAGATTAACTGAGCATAACTGAGATTACTAAGATTATCTGAGCATAACTGAGATTACTGAGATTAACTGAGCATAACTGAGATTACTGAACTACTGAGACTACTGAGATTTCTGAGTCACATGAGTAACTGAATTCTATAGATCATGGCTTGACTAAGAGTATCGTGAAAATATGTCATGGCTCTAGGCACACAGCTATATTTTTTGGGTACAAGTACCCCCAGGACTCGATGGAAGGAAACTGACACAACTTGACTTTCTTGAGTACATCACCATCAATAACAATCCATAATACATGAGTGAGGGATTTCATGAAGTAAATGGTTATAATAATATCTAACATGAATAGGAATGCTTATAATCAAGTCATAAATATCATATTCTAATATCATGGGCATTCCGACAACATATACTATTCATAACAATGGCATGGAAACTATTTAACTATAAGGGGATGGCGAACATATTACATTTAGTTCATATTGTAATAATTTGGGGATAACTCATGTGATACTTCAAAATTATAATCTTGTTCATAGCATGGAATACATATAGACACACTATAAATCCATTCCCCAATCATCATGTACATTCCATTAATTCATATATTGCATAACAATGATAAGTGAGCTCTTTAAACATAATAGACTAGCATGAATTTATCATATAGTTTACCCCTAAGTTATAATACATGATTTTTATCATTCTAGGCATTTTATCAAACACCTTACATGCATAATATTGAGCATAGGTGTTCTTAAACAATTTAGAAATCTTGAACCACCCAAATTCATGGGTTTCCAACTAACATGCCCATACACTTCTTGGAAACACATTTAGATACCTTCTTGAAACATAATTAACAACCATCAACATGAACATAATCACATAACAACATAAAGATCATAATTTATTATTTAAAACATGGTTCTTGAGCTCTACGGATGAAAGGGAACCATGGATGAACACTGCGCATACCTTAGAAGGAAGATTCTTGATGATTGACAGAAGAATTTCCTTCAACTTGAATCTTCAATGAAAACCCCAGCTTGTGTTCTTGAGAGGATTTTTGGACAAATAATATATTTTGGTAAAATAAGGGCTTAATTCTGTGTTTGGGCATTATATAGGGGTGGAAAAAGGACTATTTTTGCCTCAAAAATGGACTTTTAAGTCACCTGGACACCCACATGTGTGGCGCACACTTTATCACACATATTAGGGTATGCATCGCACATCTTGTCGCACATATTAGGGTATGCGTCGCACACCTTATCGCACACCTTATGTCAAGCGACATACTCCATTTTTCAAAGTCATAACTTCTTGCTCGGGTGTCGGATTTTGACAAAATTGGTATCGTTGGAAAGATAATTCGAAGATATTTCATTTGATATATAGTAGGACCTCTTATCAATATATACTAGGAGTTATGTTTGAATGAATTTGACTCAAGTTTTGAGGCTCACTAAAACTTGAACGATAGGAAAGCTTTCAACTTGTTCTTAAGTTAGGGAACGTCTATGATCTAAATTCATGCTCAAATAGTTTTCCACACTACATAATTGATCAACACACTAAATTTACATGGGATTTGAGGATTTTGAAACATCTACGTATAGGAATGACGGACTTTCATTCTAGTCCAAAATATGGGATATTACAATATCTCCCCCTTGGGAACATTCGTCCTCGAATGAGACTGACTGATAGGAGAGAAAGACAACCGATGTGAGTACTTAACATGAATAACTAAATATGATTTCATGGCTTACATGATTGAAAACTGAGCATATCTACTGTACATGCATATCTGATGTATGGGTAGCTGATTTATGAATGTAGGATTGAGTGTTCCAATAAACTAAGTTTCTCAAACTGAGAATGCATATTTGATGCTGAACTGATAAGTTGAATCCATGCATATCTGATACATGATTATATGACTGACATGATATGTGAATGTATGATTGAAAGTACTAATAAGTTGACCACGCATATCTGATGCAAGAATACATGATTGAGCTGACTCATGAACATGCGGCTGAACATGCAATGGTAAAGGAACTAAGATTGAACTGAAACATGAGAACATGACTGATTTTGCTACGTGAAATATGGACTGAACATCATGAACTGAACTGAACCTCTGAATACTTGACTTACAGCTGAGGTCTAACTTGAAGGTCAACTTATGAGTACTCTATATTCTAGACTGAATTCATTATGCAAGGAGAAATTGAAGGATCTAAGGCATATGAGCGTTAAGAGAAAGTGGGGTATCTCCCCCTTGGGACGCTATGTCCCTCTAAGAATGCTTACCTTACGGAGATATTGGGTGATGCACAGTGCATCTACGAACTAGATTATAACTAAACTTCAGGGGTCTGAAACTAATGCATGAGATGAATTAAACTTGCAACTACTAGGAGGTTCTACCTTGAAATAGTTACATTCTCTAAGATTTTGGATAGCATGAATAGATGCAAGGATGAGAAAACAGGCTACACAAATCTGACTGCTCACTGGCACAACATGAATACTGAAAAAAGAGAAACTGTTCCTAAAAAATCTTATAGCCTCTTGTACATAAATGTGGCGCACAAAAAACCCATGCACAAGACTCTACTAGATGCAGCTTTCATACTTCCTAGGACTCTATTGAACCTTAGGCTCTGATACTAAGTTTGTAACACCCCGATTTTTTAAGCCAGAATACTACACAGTGCTCATGACCTCGGAGGACCACAAGCTAACCTATGACTGATATCTGTACCTGTAACTGCATAATATACATATAAAAATGCGAAAACACAAACTGAAAGGCCATAAGGTTCAATCTTGATCAATAAAACGTCTGAATAAGGTAGTATCACAGTACCAAAACAAACTAAAAATACAAAAGTCTGAATCTGAAAACTCTGTAATCATCTAAAAGCCTCTAAACTGTTTGAATAAGGAGTTGAAGGAACATATCTCCAACTAACTCCTTAAACTGAAAATAAACTGAAATACTAGAATAATAATTGTAATGATCATGTCCTCGAAAGATGAGGACTCATTTCTAATTGAACTGCTACTGCTGGTCTAGAATTGTGCCTCAAAACCTATGGTGTAACATAAAAGAAAGCACCATAGCGCAAATACATCAGTACAACTAAAGTACTGAGTATACATGGGGGTAGGTTAAATGCATGGGGTTTATATGCATGAACATGCTGACTAATATAAATGTGAGAATACATACATAAATACATACATACATACATACATATGTAAATGCTACTAAACTCGTGGAGATACTGACTACTGAGGTTGAACTCTGATAACATGAGTTTCGTGATACTGAGATACTGAATGACTGATAACATGGATGACTGTATCTAACAGTCCTAATTCTGGGGGAACTATCTGAGTTCCAAACTATACCTGAATATCTATGTTTGAGATCAGTCCTAGCTAACGGGTGATCTTTGAAACTGATAATGAGAATGCTCAACTGAATCTGAGATTGAGATCAAGCCTATCTGTCGGGTGATCTCTATATCTAATAATAAGAATCTAAATATGATACCAACCCTATCTAATGGGATAGTCCTTGAATCAATGGAACTATTAGAGTTCCTCACTATATCTGAGTATCTGAATCTGAGATCAGTCCTAGCTAACGGGTGATCTCTGAATACACTGATAAATAAGAATGACTTAGCTTAGTCTGAGACCAGTCCTACCTAATGGGTGATCTAAATCTGATAATACTGATAAGAATTCACCGCGTCTAATGGTCCTGAGTCTGTACTACTAAGCTGAGTTGACTGTATCTGACAGTCTTGATTTCTATAACTGAAATTGTGGGATGTATTCATCTAACCAACATGCCCAATGCTAAGTTGACTGGGGTCCAATCTCTTCCCTAACTGGAAGGATGTCAGTACCGTGCCACCAGTAAAGACAACTGCTATGGAGTCAGTCCTAATCTTGCGAGTGACTCCTGGGATCAGTCCTATACATATAAATGTGCTAACGGCTGATCCCTGAGTATGTCAGTCCTATCTAATGGGTGACATCTCATACCTACGTTGGCTATGTAGTTCTGGAACTTAGGGATTTTTTCTAAGAATCTCAGTCCTCACTAGCGAGTGAGTCCCCATCCTAGGCTCTCTCGGTGCTGAATCCTACTCCCATCTAAAGGACACTGAACTGAACTGATTAACTGAACTTACTGAGTTCCATGACTAATGGAATACTACTGATTTCATGAGATTTCTGAGAGTACTGACTTTCTGACATTACTGAGATTAACTGAGCATAACTGAGATTACTAAGATTAACTGAACATAACTAAGATTACTGTGATTAACTAAGCATAACTGAGATTACTGAACTACTGAGACTGCTGAGATTTTTAAGTCACATGAGTAACTGAATTCAATAGATCATGGCTTGACTAAGAGTATCGTGACAACATGTCATGGCTCTAGGCACACAGCTATATTTTTCGGGTACAAGTACCCCCAGGACTCGATGGAAGGAAACTGACACAACTTGACTTTCTTGAGTACATGACCATCAATAACAATCCATAATACATGAGTGAGGGATTTTATAAAGTAAATGGTCATCATAATATCTAACATAAATAGGAATGCTTATAATCAAGTCATAAATATCATATTCTAATATCATAGACATTCCAAAAACATATACTATTCATAACAATGGCATGGAAACTATTTAACCATAAGGGAATGGCAAACATATAACATTTAGTTCATATTGTAGTAATTTGGGGATAACTCATGTGATACTTCAAAATCATAATCTTGTTCATAGCATGGAATACATATAGACACACTATAAATCCATTCCCCAATCATCATGTACATTCCATTAACACATATATTGCACAACAATGACAAGTGAGCTCTTTGAACATAATAGACTAGCATGAATTTATTATAAGTTATAATACATGATTTTTATCATTCTAGGCATTTTATAAAATACCCTACATAAATAATATTGAGCATAGGCATACTTAACAAATTTAGAAATCTTGAACCACCCAAATTCGTGGGTTTCCAACTAACATGCCCATACACTTCTTGGAAACACATTTAGATACCTTCTTGAAATACAATTAACAACCATCAACATGAACATAATCACACAACAACATAAAGATCATAATTTATTATTTAAAACATGGTTCTTGAGCTCCACGGATGAAAGGGTTCCATGGATGAACACTACGGTGGAATTTTCTTGAACTTGAATCTTCTATGAAAACCCTAGATTTTATTCTTGAAAATATTTTGAGAGAAAGAATATATTTTGATGAAATAAGGGCTTAGTTCCGTGTTCAGCCTTTATATAGGGGTGGAAAAAGGACTATTTTTTCTCCAAAGATGGACTTTTAAGTCACCTGGACACCCGCATGTGCATCGCGCACTTTATCACACATATTAGGGTGTGCGTCGTACACCTTATCGCACACCTTATGTCAGGCGACGTACTCTATTATGCAAAGTCATAACTTCTTGCTCGGGTATCAAATTTGGACAAAATTATTATCGTTGGAAAGATAATTCAAAGATATTTCATTTGATATATAGTAATCCCTATAATTCAATATATACTAGGAATTATGATCGAATGAAGTTGACCCAAGTTTTGATGCTCGCTAAAACTTGAACGATAGGAAAGCTTTCAACTTGTACTTGAGTTAGAGAACGTCTATGATCTAAATTCATGCTCAAATATATTTCCACACTACATAATTGATTAACATACTAAATTTACAATTGATTTGAGGCTTTTGAAATGTCTACGCATAGGAATGACGGACTTTTATTCTAGTCCAAAATATGGGATATTACAGTTCCCAAGTCAAGGGCCTCAAGAACCCTCATTCAAGAGTACTCTTTCACCCTTGTGCCTAAAAAGCTTATTTACATCATGATTTTGCTGAAATCTATGGGGTTTTTACATGAATTTGAATTGGGGGTTTTCACCCATTATTATTGAATGCATTACCTTGATATTTCCCATAAATTGAGAGTTAAATGGCATGATTTCTACATGTTTTCTTGAGTGTTTACAGCTGGGTATAAACCCCATGATTTTACTCCTTGAGAAGATAATATTTACAATGTTGAGATATTGAAGCATATGACTATATTGAGATTTTGAGATAAATTGATGAAATTCTTAGATTTTCACATGATTTATGAATATATATGCTATATATTATGCTTTTGATGAGCTTTAACTTGAGATTGAATTATGGGTTAGTAAACCCTATTTGAGACTTGTGAAATTATGAACTCTTGTGCTATAAGCACCCATGATTTGAGTATTTTGAGATGATTGAGAAATGAATTGACCTAATGGTCCGAAAGCTTTGAAATACACTTCATCATATGAGATTATCGATTTGATTATTGGGTTCGTGGTGAACCATGAGATTATTCAAAATTGGATTTTTATGAGATGAGCGCAGATAATCTAAAGAGAGTAGTATTTAGCACCAAGAGTGTAAGTTACTATGGTTTCTTACCCCAAAACTATGTGCCACCGTAGATTGGGCCTGAGGTCGATTTTATGATGATTATGATTGGTCCCAAAGTCAAGTTTCATTTAGTGATTACTAGACCTAGGTTATACTCTCTGGCAAGAGTATGATGCTCCTCCCCAACGTGGGGTCTCCTCCTTTAGAGGATAAAATGGTGGACTCCATGTAGCTCGCATGGTTTATGTCAGTTATGAGAACGTCTCTTGCCCTTTAAACTTGAGATCTACTACTTCTTCAGAAATTAAAGTATTTTCCCTCCTATGAGCTATTTTCCTAATAGTGAGGTTGCAAAGTTATTTTCTAGCTGAAGTATTCCATTGATATGAATTGTCTCTTTAAAAGGAAGTATTTTCTCTTCATTTTGTATTTTCCCATGAAGCCTTGAGATGATTTATTTTCACTAAACTGGAGTATATTCCTTTTTAGATTGAATGATTTCCCTAAATCCTAAAATGAGATATTTTCCTAAAGTGAATGAAATTCCTTCAAGAATGTTTCAAAGTTATATGATTCTGAATTCCAAGTATTTGAGTTCAAAAAGAGTTATAAGATCTTGAGCACTGATGAAGTTTTAGTCTTTATGAGACATATGAATTATTTGAAAGTATCATATCAAGTTTCTTTATCCCTTGAGTATTGAGAATAAGAGGAGATTTGTGATTTCAAGTTAAAGTATGATGACTCACGAGATTCGTGCTACACGCTTCATCCTACATGATTTATGAGCTTTAAATTTTATACTTGTTCAAGCCATGTGATTCATCCTATATTGCATGCATGACTTGATTGAAGTAGATTGACACTATTTTTATACATATGCATTCACCCCATATACTCAGTATATCCTCAAAGTACTGATTCACTTATACTTCTATGTGCTAAATTATCTCATAATGTAGGTACAAGATTGTAGCGCATGTACCATATCCAATCAGTTTGTAACTTCCAGACATCAGATAATGGGTCTTTTTGATTCAGGGCCACGAGTCAGTGATACAATAAAAAAGTGTTGTATTTTCCCTTATTCAGTCGTATTGAGTTGGGGTGGTTGGGAGTCATGACCCAGCTACCCATGGTCAATACTAGTAGAGGCTTCATAGATAGTCAATAGAAGTTGATGTATTGAGTTTCAGTTTAATGTAAAAGTAGAATTGTAACCTTGTGACTTCAGTTTTGTATTGAACAAATTCATAATAGAGTTATTTTCGCCTTATTCTTTCAGATTTTTACACTTTGTTCAGTTGCTTATGAGTTATGCCAATAGAAGGGTCAGCTTGGGGTTACTTGTGAACCTAGGCACCATGTGGCATCTCGAGGGGTGATTTTGGGTTGTTATAATTCAGCACCGAGTGAACTCAGGGATGGGGGCATTTCTACCAGTTTAAGGGTTGATCATTAATAGCAATCCCTAAGTCACAGAACTACGTAGCCAGCATAGGTTTAAGATATCTTCCTTCTAGCTTAGGGTTGACATATATCTCATGAGTTTCCTGCCAGTATAGGGTTACTCTTTAGCCCTTCAGGACACCAGTTTAGTGGATCCATACAACTAGTGTTAGTATCCGTGGCACGGTACTGACACCTTTCCAACTGGGGTCACAAGTTGGGCTCCGATTAGCTCAGATTGGGGCATGCCAGTTAGATGATACCTCCCACAATCTCAGTTCAGTATTTAGTACAGAATTCAATTCAGGTTTGCTTGACCAAAGTATACAGATTACTAGCTATTCAGTTATCAAATTTTAGTATTTCAGCTTACAGATTATGTTAGAAATAATATATGTTTGGTCATGCATTCTCAGATTTTACAGCTCTTATGTGTTTTGCTCAGCGATTTCATGCATGCATACTCAGTTATTTTATGCTATTTAGTCAGTCATTATTTCATGCACAGTTAACCTATGTATTTCAACCTAACCTTATCTCATATACTAGTACATTTAAAGTACTAACCGCATACTTTTCTTCATTCTATGGTGCCTTATATTATAGGTTCAGACGTACAGTTTCCTGATCACGCTTAGACAGTTTATCTTATTAGCAGTAGTAGTCGTGGTGAGTCCTCATCTATTGAGGACATGATTGTTTCATTTCATTTTATCTCAGTAGTTTAGTATTTCCATTTAGTCAGAGTTAGTTGGGGGTTTGTTCCATCGACTCCATAGTCAGTCAGTTAGAGGATTTTCAGACATTCAGACAGTCGGTTAGTTTATCAGACTTATCAGTTAGATTTTAGTATTTTTTGTAGATATTTTAATCTTGCAAACTTTTTTGTATTTTCAGTATTTAAAACCTTATGGCATTAATAGTTTTTTATATGTCTTTATTTATCAGTTTACTCAGTTCTCACAGCAGGTACCATCTCATGGGTTAGCTTATTGTCACTTGTGACTGTAAGCACCATTTTTTTGACTAGAGGGTAGCCTCATGTCGTGACAAGAACGTAATATAATTTCTATCACTAGATTGTATGCATCCAACAGATGACCCAACTATTGCAACAGATGGATCATCTATCGGAAGAACTCAAACCCCTTGCTACTGAATTGTGCTCTTCCAACAGATGGACCATCTGTCGCAATACATATATTGGAAAAACACAATACAGTTATCTATATTGGATTGTGTTTTCCAATAGATGGATCTATTACAACATATAGTCCATCTACTAGAAGAACTCCAAACCCTTGCTGCTACTGGATCTTGAATTGCGCCAATTCAATTAGATTTCTTGTGTTTGTTTAAGTCATAGACTTAACCAAACCAAACTTACCTTCTTGTAATAATTGATTCTTTTCACTCCCAAATGCTCAAACTACCTACACTGCTCAATATCTTAAGAAAAAGAAATAGACAGAATGAAAATTAAATAAGAAACAAAGTCAAAGTCGACCAAACATAATTTTTTCATTTATTACATATAAAATACATATAAAACAAAATATACATTAGGTAGATCCGATATAAATAAAACAAAATAGATACGATAAAATGAAAAACATAACCTAATTATTACTATTATTATTATTACTGTCAACCGAAAACCCATTGGGTGGCAGCAGGGCCCTTAGCCTTTGAATCTCATGAATCACCCTTGCTCTCGTGGCGCCCAACTCTTATTGGAGTTCATGAACCATCCTTTAAAGTTTTTGCATGGTGTCGAGCAGAATTGCCATGTTCGAAACCAGATCAACCATATCTAGAACATGCATGCAATAAGAGAAAATGTAAAAAACTAAAGAAAAGAAAAAGGTATTAATGTAAAACATTGTATACTACTAACTGGTAGTTTAACAAAAAAAACATACCTTACATGTTAACAATTTTCATGTTTGAAAAATAAAATAAAACATACCTCAACCGATGAAAAAGAAATTTTCTTTTTGAAGAGAAGTGGTTGAAGATGTAATGATGTTTTTATGAAAGACAAGATACAAATAAAGTGGAGAAGACTGAAGAAGTAAGGACCTATTTATCGAAGATTGAATTTGAATGTGTTAGGCAAAAATTCACAACTGTTCACCTCTTTTTTAATAATTATATTCCTTAATTATATTAGACTGGTGATTTTTCAATTATTTAAATTTAAAAAATAGATTTAAATACTAAAAGTGTGAAAATTCATGACTTTTCACCTTTTTAATATTAACATTAGTTATTAAAATTAAATAACCATCTTTCTACGGTTTAAAATTGTGTTTATCATCTTTTTTCCTTATTATATTTACGAACCATTTTTCTCTATTAAATAATCAAAAAATCATGACTTTTTACCTTTTTAATAACCGTCTTTTTTTATTAATAACCATTTTTATTGAGTTCTTCCAATAGATGGTCCATCTGTTGGAAGAACACAAAACTTGGATTTAGTTCTCCCAATAGATGGCCCATCTGTTGAAACAGATAGCCCATTCATTGCAATAGATAACCCATTTGTTGCAAGAGATTGGTCATATATTAGGAGTACTAAAAACCTTTGCTATTGGATTGAGTTATTATAAAAGATTTCCCATTTGTTATAACAGATGGTCCATCTGTTAGAAGAACTCAATCCAGTAGTAGCCAGGGTTTCTCTATTAAGTTTTTAGTTTTGAGATTGTTATTACCCTTACCATAAGAAAAAATAAGAAATGTTTTGAAGATGGTTACCCTTTGAGCCTCCATAGTTTTGTACACTATTTCATGATAGGAATAGAAGATAAAACACTTTTATTTTTGTCATTGATGGGGTGGAAAGAATAAGGTGCGTGCAGATGGATGGATCCATTCTTATATGTGGGAGGTATGTATTACTGATCAGGTTATTGTGACAACACACATATAGTACAATGATTTTGTGAATGTTGTTTTTTACCGATTAGGAATTGATCCTTCAAATAAGATCCTGCATTTTACAGTTAAGTTCTATAGGTCCAAACTGATAAGGCTGAGGGACTAAGAAGGTGGTGTCGATATCCTATTATAATTTAAGGATGATTTTGCTCATGTTTATGTGCCATGTTTGGAGAAGGGATCAAGATTTGATGGTTGTGTAAAGATTCAATAGAAATTAGACTAATTTTAATGGTGTAATAAAGTTTGAGAAGGCCTTCAAAGCATCTCACTACAGCAAATAAGAATGAAAATCCAATAGAAATTGCCCTGGTTCAAATTTATAAAGATGGGTTTTTTGGGGAGATGATTATACAGCAGAACATATTGTAGGAGAAGAACTACAAGAGAAGGGGGTGATGTTGAATACTATATCACCTCAAATATTATTAGAAATGAAAAATAGAGATTGAAAGGAACTTGTAGTCAATGTGGCCAATTAAATTGACATAAAAAATGAAAATCTAAATGAGCAGAAAATATGAAAGTGTATCCAAAAAGGAAAATTCGGCAGTCGTTGTTGAAAATAAAAATGGTAAATTTGACAGGATTTTACACTTTGCTAGGTAATTGCAACAAGTTAGCGTGGTCTGAATTATCACTTCTAAAGAAAGAAACATAAGTCCAAGGAAGCTGCTTTGAGAGCACCGAGAGGGGAAGATATACAATCAAGAATAAAACTTGCGATAAAACTATTGAAGTTAAAATAAGGGATCAAACTAAGGTAGCAATTTCTGAAGTTAAACTTGAATTCTATGCCTTCTATTTATGGTTCTGCTCAAGTCAATAGCAATGGGTACAAAAAGGCATGGGATTTCTACTCAACTTTATACCTTTCAGTTTCCATTACTATTGTCTTGAGCAGAACCACAAACATAAAGCATAGGATGATAGTTTAACTTCAGAAATTGTCACCTTAGCTTGATACCTTATTTTAACTTTAGTAGTTCCGTCGCAAGTTTCATTCCTAATTGTTCATCCTCCCATCCCTCAATTCTTGGAAAGAAGCTTCCTTGAACTTAAGAATCTATTAACTTGGAGGTGATCATTCAGACCACGCTCACAAGTCATAGTTCCTAGCAAAGTGCACAATTTTTGTCCACTTTACCATTTTTCTTCAGAACAACGAGTGATGGATTTTTGTTTTAAATACACTTTAATTTTTGTAGCTCATTCAGATTTTTCATTTTTTTATGTCAATTTCATCGGCCAGATTTGCTACAAGTTCCTTGCTACCCTGTGTTTCTTTTCTTTAATAAGGTCTGAGTTAAGATAGTGTTCAATAGCTCCCCCTTCACTCGCAGATATTCTCCCAATACCTTCTGTTGTGTAATTATCTCCTAGAGTAACTCATCCATATAAATTTGGACTAGGGTAATTTATATAGTATTTCCATTTTTATTTGTTGCAGCAAGAGGCTTTGGAGACCTTTTGAAACTCTATTGAACCCATAAAATTAGTCCAATCACTATTGAATCTCTACACTGCCACCAAATCTTGATCACTTATACAAACTTAACACATAAATATTAGAAAAACCATCATTAAACTATAACAGGGTATCGACACCACCTTCTTGTTCCCTCAGCCTTATCAGTTGGACCTATAAACTTAACTACAAAATGCAAGATCTTACTTGAAGGATCAATACTTAATTGGTAAGAAAAACATTCACAAAATTAATGTACTTTATATGTGTTATCACGATAACCTAATCGGTAATACATACCTCCCACATATGAAGTGGTTCCATGCGCAAGCACCTTATTCCTCCAAACTCATCTGTACTCTAGCCTTTTTTATTGGTCAATCAAAAGTTGATTCACTTTCACTTTTTTCTTGTGGGAGACATATTTAATCTACAAATAAGAAAAAAATATTACAATTGATGTCTGCATAATTTTAAAAAAGAATAAGCACAAAATTCAATAAATACAACACATTACAGAAAGAAATCTAATAGATGACCCATCTGTTGCAACAAATAACCCATATATTGAAACAGATGACCAACCTATTGTAATAGATGGATCATCTATTGGAAGAAATCAAAACATTCTTGCTACTGGTTTGATTTCTTCCAATAGGTGATCCTTCTGTTGTAACAGATGGATTATTTGTTAGAAAAGTTGTTTTGGTTTATTCAAATAGTTGATTCATCAGTTGCAATAGATGGAGAATCTGTTAGAAGACCTATTTTAATATCTTCCACCATATGTTCCACCTATTACACCAAACCACCAATACCAACACCATCAACACCAACACCAACACCAACACCAACACCAATACCAATACCAATACCAATAGTACGAACAACACCAATAACATCAACAATAATATCAACAAAATAAAAAAATAAAAAAACCAACAACAAACAATCAAATGACCAACAAACAAACAACACCAATAGTTCCAATAAGGCTTTTTAAGTTCTCCCAGCAGATTACTAATTTGTTGCAATAGATGCACCATCTGTTGGAATAACTCAATCCAGGTTTTCAGTTCTTTTAATAGATGACCAATTTATTGCAACAAATGAACCATTTGTTGGAAGAACTCAAGGGTCATGACTTTTTCAATTATTTAATAAGAAAATAGTTTATCATTAATATGATATGGGTAATGGATAAATAAATTAAAAACAAATATTAATAACTAATTAAAAAATATGATATGCAATTTCATCAAAGAAAACATGAAAAATTTCATGAAACAGACAAAGAAAAAGACAAGAAGGCAAGAATAGTAGAAAGCCCCAGAATAGTATATGATACCTGCCATGTTAAAAAAAGTGATCAAAACACCAAAAGGAGATAGATGACAAACGTTTATGTTGAAAGAGGAGAAAAGATATAGATTGGTTTGGTGATGCAATTCGAATCCTCGGGTGAAAGAGGAGAGAAAAAAGAAAAGAAGGTTGGGATTACCCTAAGAAGAGCAGAGAAAGAGAAAGAAGAGATAGGAGAAAATTAATTTTATGGTCAAGAAGAGAATTTTAGGGATGGGTTTAAATATTTATTTGTGATGGTGAATGTTTGAGAATAAAGAGGAGAGGGGACAAAAGGACAAGATAAGACAACATAAGGAGAGATATTTGAATTATCCTAAAAATGTTTGACCTCCTTAGTATTTTGTCATTTTTTATTTTGGATAGAAAATTACTTTAAAGCAAAAAAGATCTTCCAACAGATGGGTCATCTGTTACATCTATTTGATAATTTTCAACAGATAAGTCATCTATTCCAATAGATGTTTATATTTTTTTGATAATTTCCAATAGATAAGTCATCTGTTATAACTGATTTCTATATCTGTTTGATAATTTTCAATAGATAAATTATCTATTGCAACCAGTTAATCATCTATTGTAATAGATGTCTATAATTATATGATAATTTTCAATAGATGTGTCATTTGTTACAACAGGTTAGTCCTCTTTTTATTCAAATCAAGCCATTATTTGTAATAACTACATTAATTTATCTATAATTAAAGATGAATTGGTAAGTTTAATTACAATTTCAGTTGATCTCATTACAATTACATGATCTACTATTGTGTTCGTCCAGAGTAGAGTGATCAATTAACCAATTTTACTTGAAATGATTCAAATCAATCCATTATATGTAATAACTATGTTGATTTAAATAAAATTAAAGATGAATTGATAATTTCAATTACAATTTACATTGATTACATTGCAATTACATGATCAACTATTGTGTTCGTCCTGAGTAGAGTGATCAATTGATTAATTTTACTTGAAAAAATTCAAATCAATCCATTATTTTGTAATAAATACATTGATTTAACTAAAATTAAAGGTGAATTGATAAGTTTAATTACAATTTCAATTGATCTCCTTGCAATTACATTATCAACTATTGTATTCGTCCAGAGAAAATTTATCATTTGACCAATTTTACTTGGAATGATTCAAATCAATCCATTATTTGTAATAACTAAATTGATTTAGCTAGAATTAAGTATAAATTTATAAGTTCAATTACAATTTTAACTGATCTCATTGTAGTTACATAATCTACTATTGTGTTCTTCTAAGTAGAGTGATCAATTGACCAATTTTACTTGAAATGATTCCAATCAATCCATTATTTATAATAAATATATTGATTTAACTATAATTAAATATGAACGATTATTTCAATTATAATTTTAATTGATCTCATTGCAATAAAATGATCAACTAAGTGTATAATCTATTGCAACAAATTTAACTTGTTACAATAGAAAGGTCATCTATTAGAAATTATCAAACAGATATACTCATCTATTACAATAGATGACTCATCTATTACAATAGATGATTTTATTTGTTTGGTTATTTCCAACATATTACTCATCTATTACAACAGATGACTCATCTGTTGCAATAGATTACTTTATCTATTTGGTTATTTCCAACATATTACTCAGTTGTGGCAACAAAAGAGTAATATGTTGGAATAACTATTTTTAATTTTTGAAAATTATCAAACAGATATAGACATGTAATTAATATTAAATTTATTAAAGTTATAGTTGAACTTTATAACTGAAAACTAATTTAAGTGAAATTAATTTTATTTATTATCAAACAGTTAAAATTTATCTCTTTTACAAAATTAATTAAGATCAATTGTAATCAAATTAACATTTTCAAAACTTGGCATTCTTTTTCAAAATACTAATTAACCCATAGTTAATGCGTAATAAAAATGCAAGGGGTCAATCAAAGGGTTGATTTTCTTCTTATTTTTGACTACATAACTGTTATTTTCAATTTTTTCTTACTTGTATCCATCATTTTCTCTCTCTTCACAGGTAACAGAGTTCAAAAAGAGTTCTATTTTTGAAAAATTAGAGGGTTTTCATTAATCATGAAAAATAAGACTTTTAGTTGTATTACCTTTGAGAATGGATTAACAATTTTAAGTTTTGATGCTAAAAATATAGAAAAAACTGAGAAAACCCTAGTTTTATCGCAGTATTCTATTAACGATCTTGATGTTATTGGTTGGTGTTTCTGGTGGTGGTGGTGGTTGGTAGTGGTGTTGTTTATTTGTTGTTTGTTTGTTTGTTTTGTTTTGTTTGTTATTTTGTTTTGTTATTTATTTTTATTTAGTTGATGTTATTGTTGATGTTGTTTGTATTATTGGTGTTGGTGGTATTGATATTGGTGTTGTTGCTGGTAGTGGTAGTGGTATTGGTAGTGGTGGTGGTGGTGTTGGTGGTATTGGTATTGAGGGTGTTGGTATTGGTATTAGTCGTGGTGGTGGCGTTGTTATTGGTATTGGTATTGGTGGTATTAGTATTGATGATGGTGGTGTTGGTATTACTGTTGTTGGTATTAGTGTTGGTATTGGCATTTGTGTTGGTATTGGTGTTGGTGTTGGTATTGGTGTTGGTATTGGTGGTGGTGATGATGGTGTTGGTGTTGGTGGTGTTGGAATTGGTGGTATTGGTGTTGGTGTTAGTGTTGGTGGTGTTAGTATTGTTGGTGTTGGTGTTGGTGTTGGTGGTGTTGGGATGTTGTATTGCCCAACAGATTACACTTCTAATGGAAAGGTGGAAGATTTGTTTTAATTTCATCTATCAAATGACCCATCTGTTGTAAGAGATGGGTTATCTGTTGGAAGTTATCAAAATAGAATTGCTACTTATTTTATTAACTTCCAACAGATGACCTACATATGCAATAGGTGAAATATCTGCTGAAAGATATTAAAATAGGTCTTCCAACAGATTCCCCATCTGTTGCATCAAATGTTGGAATAAAACAAAACAACTCTTCCAACTAAATCCCTATTTAGTGCAACAAATGGATCTCCTATTGGAAGAAATCAAACCAGTAGCAAGACTGTTTTGATTTCTTCCAACAGATGACGTATTTGTTCAAACAGGTCGGTTATCTGTTGCAATGGATGGATCACCTATTTCAACAGATGGGTCATCTATTGGAATTTTTTTATAACGTGTTGTATTTATTAAATTTTGTGTTACCTTTTGTTAAAATTATACAAACATCAATTTTACAGTTTTTTTTGTGTTTCTCTTGTTTGTAGGTAATAGATCTCTCCCAAATGAAAAGAAAGTGAAAGTGGATCAACTTCTGACCAACTAACAAAAAAAGGCTAAAGTACAGATGGATTCAGAAGAGATTCCTGAACAATCTCTTTTAGGAAAACATAAAGCTGAGGAAAGATATAAAAACAAAATTAAGGAAGATGGTAAAGTTAAGGAAAATAGTGTTGAGGGAGGTGCAGAAGGGTTTGTAGAGGGTGGTGAGGAAAATAAAAGTGGTGAGGAAGAAGAAGAAGAGGAAGTAGAAAGTGAGGAAGAAGATGATAATGCATCATCGATGGGATGTGAATTAAGATCGAAATTCTAGCATGATCATGTCAAAACTATTAGTATTGACAGATTTCAAGTTGAGATGCTGAGAGCTAACCTATAGATTTAATTGGTGATTTTGTAGTTAAATATCTTATGGGGAAAGGTTTTGATGATTTTAGGAATACTATGAGGAAGGGAAAACTTGAGGATTTTTTTTAGGTCCAGCTGCTTTAGATACTTTCTTGACCAGCCTGAGAAAAATAGTTTCCGCTTCCTAATAAGCATGGTATATGGCCTTATCAAGTGCAGCATCAAGTATATGGGTGATGATAAAGATTTAAAAGGGGAGGATAAGAAATGGATGAAATATGGATTAACTATTGTGGCATGCCGATTTATTTTTGGCATGAAAGAGTTTGCCATTGTTAATTGCTTGAGATGCAATCATCCAAATGAACCTCTTCCCAAGGTAAGACCCATCAAAAAATCTAAGGCAAGTAGCACACCCAAACCAACACCATCAAAGAAAGGCAAGACATTGTCCAAGCGACCACCCACCAAAACCAACAAAAAAATAAATGGTTTGTTGGACGTGGATACAAAGCCATGATGTTTTCAGCTGATTTCCAAGATAAAAATATTATAAAGAAGTACAAGGAGAAATTATAGTTAGTTTGATTTGTTCATTTCATTATATGGGCAAGATATACCAACAAAGTCACAGAACCTGAATTATTATTATTTGCTTAGGATTGTGATAGATTCAGTAGGTATCCCTGGGGATATGAAAGTCATAAGATGACTGTCAAATATTTACTGACAAAACTATCCCCAAGGACGATCAACTTATAAGGCTTTCCTTGGGCTTTCATGTTAAATTTAATCACTATTTTTTTTACTCTTTCATTTATTTGTATTGAATAATTATTCTAACCTTTTATTGTTTGCTTCAGGCTTACATTTTTAGGCTTGGGCATTTGAAGCCATTCCTCACCTTCAAAATTAGGTCAAGGATTACCTGAATGAGGTTTCTCATCCAAGTATCCTTAGGTTGTTGGCTGTAAGAGGCAACATAAAAATTAAGGAGGTTGATCTCTTTAACCCTCTGAATGATGTAGTAAGTCTTCTTTCAAGTAGCATAATTTGACTCAAATAAAGATATTAAAATAGATGGGCCATATGTTGCAATAGTTAAACCATTTGTTGCAATTTATCTTAATAGATTGCCCATCTACTGCAACTGGTGCAATAAATGGGTAATCTGTTATGATAGGTGAGTTATATTTTGCAACAGATTACACATCTATTGCTTTGGTTCTCTGAACTTGACTTAACATATTACCCATCAACTGTAACTTATGTAATAGTGGGTAATCTATTGTAATAGATAAATCATCTATTCCAACAAAAAGTCCATCTGTTGCATAAGTTATCTATGTTAACATATTACCCAACTGACTACAAATTATTATTTGATTTAAACATATCTACTTTTATTTATAAGTTGTACATCCATGCATTGTACAACTGAGCAGGAGTTGGGGATGACATCTTTTGTTACTCTAGGTCTTGTTCATACAATAGTAGACCCAATGGTGGATTTAATAAAGAATAAATTGGATGGAGAAAAATCCATAAGAAAAGCAGTCAGGGAAGGTCAACCTCATGTTGAGACTCTTCATGACCAACCTACTACAGCAAATTTAGGTGTTGCTTATGGGGGTGGCGGTGTTTATGGTACAGTAGTTGATGTTGGTGCCAGTCATACTGATATTGCTGCCAGGCATTATGATGAGCATGTTGCTAATGCTCAAGAAAAAATAAATATGTTTGGAACCAAGTTTAACCTTGTAGAAGATGATGATGTCCAAGTCACCCCTTTCAGTGGTCCCTCTTCAAGCTCATGTTCATTTTGATAATACAAAAAGTGCATGGACATACAAGATGAACTCATCAATATAATAGATGCTCTCACTGATGTTTTCAAGAAATTGACATCCAAGAGGTTAGGAAGAAGAAAAAAGCAATTGGACGTATACTCTCTCAAATAGGAAATTAAAAAAAATTGTAGCTCCTCCTCCTTCAAAAGTTGATGAAGTTCAAGGTAAAAATATGGACATATACTCTCTTCTTGACCCCATCACAGAGGATAATCACAGAAGGTACATAAATTCCAAGTATGCCACAAGAACCTTCACCATGAATCCACTTTTCTCCGAAGACTTCATGAATATGACAAATATGAGGGATGGTACGAAGAAAGGGTAAGTTTACTTTTTTAACCTACCCTTCTAATCTACTTTATTTCTTACATTCAAAGTCATTTTTTAAATATATTACCCAACTACTTCATAATTTGTAGTAGATTGGGTAATCTGTTAACACAGGTTTAGAGAAGCTACGCAACAGATGAGTCATTTGTTCCAACAGATGGGTAATTTGGTGTAACGGGTGGTTCATCTATTGTAATAGATTATCCAGCTATTGCATAATCTATAATAGATGGGTAATCTATTAACAGATTCAAAGAACCAATGCAACAGATGGACCATTTATTCCATCTTTCCACTTTATTTTTTCAAAAAAAATTACTAACCTATTTAAAAATTATCTTCTTATATCATAGTATGTTGATGAAATTCTCTGGCTCATGAGGGTAAGGCACTTTATGTTCACAGATGCTTATGATGTTGGTGATAGAATAATGGACCTCAACTTCTACAATAATTTTAAGAGTAGGTACGATGATCTAGGTAACTTAGAGACAACTCCCGGTGGCCCAGGATTTGATTTGTTAGTTTCTACATTCGAATAGGATCAAGTTATGATTGACTATGTTAGAGAGAAGAGGTCATATCTACACGACATGGATTGGATCAGGGAAAAGAGAATTATTGCAGCCATGAACCAGGAAAAAATATTTTGTGGCTCTTGAGATCCTTCTCCATGAGGGACACATGAATGTTTATGACAGAAACTTACCTGTCTTTGAGGAGGGTGAATTTTTTACCAAGATGCAACCACTAGTGGACTTGCTCCCCAAATTGTTGAAGCAAAGTGACATAATGAATCACTTGCCAGAGAAAGTGTTCAAGAAAAAATAGACTTTTGAAGGTCAAAACAAGGACAAGTACCTTCAGAAAAATGTAACCGGTGTCGCATGTAGGTCATACACACTTGCATATATCAAATGTTTGCTAACCAACATATAAATGTCAAAACTAAGGACCTTACTGAATGACAACACTATGGCAAGGATGCAAGAGTTCTAGGCTACTGGGATACTAAATGAAAGTTTGGAGCTTGTGTGTAAAAAAAAATGTAAAAACGGTGAAAATTTTTATTTTAAGTATTTAAGTAATGATAATTTTTTATTTTTATGTTTTATGACAATTGCATTGGTTTATTAAATTTGCAAACTTATGAATTAGTACAAAAAATAATTACTAAGTTCAAATGTTGCAACAAGTGCATTATATAGATATAGACATCTATATAATGCAACAGTTCACTAATCTATTGCAATAGGTGTCTCGTATGTTGGAAGAGATCAAACAGATATAGACTTGTCTGCATCGCATAAATTGCAACAAATGAGTAACCTATTGCAACAAATATCTCATCTATGAAAATTATCAAACACATATTCTATATATTCCGACAGATGAGTAATTTCTTAGAAATGACCAAACAGATAAAAACAACATATGTTGTAACAGATGAGTAATATGCTGGAAATGAGCAAACAGATAAAATTATTTATTGCAATAGATGGGTTATCCACTGCAACAGATAATTAATATATCACAGCAAATGAGTAATCTATTAAGTAGTTGTTATTTGTATTGTTGAGAGAGAAACAGAAGGGAGAGAAAGAGATTTGAAAAGATAAAACACTTTGTTGCAACTGGATGAAATGGTTTGAAAAATGATTGACCCCTTAAATTTGTATTACCCATTAATTATGGAAAGATTTTAATTTTTAAAAAGGATGACAAGTTTTAAAAATATTAATTGGTCCCAATTGATCTTAATTAATTTTTTAAAAGAGATTAATTTTAACATGTGGTTAATCTGTTGCAAGAGATTCATTATTTGTTGCAATATTTGAATATAGTATTTCATTTCAATTTAATAAGTTCAAATCTAAGGATAAAATAAAATTCATAGACAAAATAAAATAAATCAAAGTCTTCACAAATTACATTAAATAAATCAACAAATAAATAAAATACAAAAAATTGTTATGAGTACAAATGATAAATATTTACAATTTAAGTTTTGAAGCAAATAATTCTGAAGGAGAAGTTATTACTTTGACAGACTCAAGCTATAGAGATCTACTCAATATTGACCAGTTGTTCTTCATTCAATGCTATGGAATTTAGCTTTGGTCGTTGTAGATCTTTAATGTCGCTTACGTACATTTCTAAGCCTTCACATTTCCATATTTCCATAAAAGAGTAACATATATTTTATAGAGTAATCCGACATCAAGTCCATCATTTGATACTTGTAATCCATCGCTCAAATACTCAGCGTAAGCGGCAACAAAACAACCGTAATTTTTGCGTTTGCAAAAATCAAATAATACATATCTTGTAATTAATGTAAGAGATGTGAAATTTATAAAACTAATTCATGATACTTATAGGCTACCACTAGATTGTTGAGCAATTCCTTCAATATATTCTAAATTAAATAGATTACCCATTTTATCCCAGTATGCTTTAATCGTTAATCAATCAGTATGAATCTTGTAGTCCAGAAAGTCACTTATATCAAGGTAAGTAGGCAATATTTTGGCCAACTTTTGTATCTCGGACAACTGCCCAAAATGTCTCATTCCCGACATCGAGTCATAAACTCGGATGAGCCTCTCTTTTAAGACAACGACAACTAACACCCAATGAAAATCATCACCCATGAGGCCCTCTTAGCGAATGTTGTGCATAGAAAAGTCACTTATAGCAGCACCATCACCACTACCGCCACCAACAACTCTATCACAACAAACACCATGAACACAACAAACCCACCCTCCCAAAGTATTTTTCTTGTAATGGTTGTTGCTCCAAATAATTCCTTTTTATCCTATCAATGACCTAAGGGTCCTATAAAGTTTACACGGATCGTAAAGAAAGAAAAAATGGCATCTTCAATTCTCGATTGGTCGTAACAAGCCATGGATGCACATATATTAAAATGATGATTAAATCATTTAAAAATTATTAGTTAAAATAAAAACTTATTTAGAATTAGACTTACTGCTTCCTCCGGAGGATTGAAGAGATCAAGAAATTTTATTTTTTATTAGTTTTGGCTGATGTTGACACCCAATTTTGACCTCCCGACACTACATTTAGGCTGTTATTTTAAAAAAATTATTAATTTTTAAATATTAGTTTTTTTTTTTGCCCATTTTTCTTGCATCAAACAGACTTTTAACATATCGCATTCATAATTTAGAAAAAATGCATAAATTATTTTATTATCTTTTAGCATCATTTTTACAATTTTTTAAATCAAATACGACATTTTACATGATTTTATTAATTAAATTACCTTCTCACGTTCACAAGGACAAGTTCTATTACAATCACTACCACTCTTTTCTAAGGCAAAAATACTAGTTATTTTAAAAGCAATTAAATACTCTAAAGGTGTTTTGGTATTTCCTTCGAGATTATTGAAAGCATCTCGCATATTCCACTGACGTGTGCTTGGTATTTATTACTCTCTTTTACTAATGCTCACTGGTAAGTCTCTGAATCGATGTAATATTTTAAATCATGTGTGTTGACTATATCATGCCATGAGAACTAGAAAGCATATTTATAGGAAATAATTGTATCGCACTTGTCTGCTACGTGCTGGATGTTCTATCAATCTTTTGTGCCTGCCATATTATTTTGTTATGTTTAACAGGTTCGGAAATCGAAGTCGCCAAGATGTTTAAACAGATTATGTTATAGTTGGATATGCCATTATTTATTTATTTGGGTTTGTAATATTATTTGTAAAAACATTATTGATCATTGATGTAATAATATAATTTTGGGGACTGCTTTGGGGGGCGGGGATTACGTGCTCTATGAACGGAGTAGTAGACACAATTTAGGTTTTACGTGGCTTATGTGCTATATGAAACTCTTAGGCAAAAAGCGATTTAAATTATCTACTTAGCCGCCTAGATATCATGCTTTAGGAAATTTAATTAATTTCGACATATAGAATTAAGTTCTGGCAATATGGAAATTGATAAATCTGGGTTAATACGTATTTTGAGCATCAAAGTCATTTTCATCACATTCTAGATATATTCTCACATATTAACATGTTAAAGTAGATGTTAATACATCTTAGCATATTTGACATCAAGAATATTACTACATTATTTGACGTTAAGCACATTAGTACATTATTCGACACTAAGCATGACAGCATATTAATATATTTGGTAGCATGTTAAATATTAGGCATGTTTATATGTTTAATTAATTTTACAGCATGTCTAATTAATCTTTCAGCATGTCTAATTAATCTTTCAACATGTCTAATTAATTCTTTCACATTAGGCATGTTCAACATAACTCTTAGCATGTCCAATAACATCTTCAGCATGTCAAAATGTTAGTTTTTTAAGACATCTTTAGTATGATTGATACACTTTCAGCATGTCACTATGAAATTTCTGCAATAATACAACTGTTGTTATATAAAAAATACATACTTTTGTGCACTTTTCGATATGTTTAAACACTAGAATAAGTATATCATGGCATCCTTAACAGGTTAATGTCTTTTAATAGTCTTGTTGATTTCTTATGTTCTCATTTATATTTTACCATACTTAATTCACAAGCACATTTTCTTGACACATCTACCACACTTTTGACACCTCTTATGAACACACATAAGGTTGTTGCATACACGAGTCTCAGTATTTTACCATGAATTATTGATCATTTAGACACCATGATTATAGGTTAACGATGTAACAAATAATTATCTGTCCTCGCATGCTATCATTAATAAATGTTAATTAATCAAGAGGCTGATTTGGGATTATTACATGTTACTTGTTGTCCAATATGTTCGCGCTTTGATTCCTAGGCAACATAGCTTTCTTTTAATCTAGAACACAAACCCAAAATAGTAAAGTCCAATGCCTCTTGGAGGATAGGTGGGCCGATAATTATTATTAAAATGTTAGTTTTATCCTTGTCATAGGATGCCCTCTAGACTTGACATCCAGCCTAAGTGAGGTGGGACGGGTAGCCCCTTCAGAATTGATGATCCCAACAAAATATTAATGGCGAGGCTAACGACATGATTACTTATCTAAGAGTTCAGCCCTTGTGTCGGATGATGATTAACAAGTTAGGTTTCTGATACGAATAAAACAAAAACATCTCTTTGTTTGACTCGTACGATTTCTTTTAGTCTTTTTATTTATTTTACATGTTTATTTAAGGTAGCTAGTTTATTATAAAGAAGCCCCCTTTTTATTATAAATTATGTCATTTCTTTCTCCTCGCTTATCTTATTTCTATATTTTTTATTTATTTTATCACCTAGATAATCGACAATTAGCATTAACAAATGACATGTGTTTGCTTATTAATTATCTTATCGCTTAGCTAAACAGTAAATTAATAATAAAAGATGAGACCTTTATTTTGTCACATAGAATCCCCATGTAAAGTATGAATTCGGCCGGGAACCACCTTTGTGGACCTCGAAAGGTGCCTAACACCTTCCTTTTGAGGTAATTTGAACCCTTACTCGAACTCTGGTGAACTAAGACAAATAACAAAAAATAGGTTCGTAGTATCCTAGATCGGTGCCCTAACGCACCTTAATACGTTAGGTGGTGACTTTCACACTCTTCCTTAAAACAATCCCAAAAAGAGTTTGTCAAGTCGAATTCCACCTTCCACGAGGAAAATGGGGCATGACTGAATGGCCACTCTACTGGGGATCTTAGGTTCTAACCATTATGAATTTGTGCTTTATGTGGGATTTTCTCTATTTGTCTAAATTTTATTTTGATATTTGTGAAATATTGTTTGTTTTGACATTACAATTTATTTTTTCTACATGTCAACCCTTTCCTCTTTCCCTTCATATGTTTTTATATTTCTTTTCATGTTTATCTCCTCTTTTTATTTTTGACTATATGTTGTGTTATTTTGCTGAATATGTTATTATATTTCGCTACGTGCTATGTGTTACTTTTTTAATAACCGGCATCCCGTTCATACTTTCCTCCACTTGGAACCTCTTTTATTTTCTTTTTACGAACGGTTGCGTGGTAGCACGGACGTTCATTTCTAAAACACCTTTTGGGAAATGCCTTGTGGATCGGTCGATCAGCGGTGCATTGACAGCCACAAGCTTTCCCACTTTTGAGTTGTCCACTCGGGGGGGACCATGTCATAAACCCACTCTTGTCTTTTAGGTCATGGCTACATATTACTTTTGCTAAGGAATATGCATCTCATCCAACGTAGGATGCCTTGGCATCCTTGACACGTTGAATGCTAGTCTCATTCAAGGTCCAAAGAGGTTCATGACCTCAAAAGGACTCACAATTATTTGCTATGTGTTGCATTTCTTTGAATGTATTATCTATCTTTTTGTTCCATTATTGTCCTAGTCATTCCTCGCTCTTAGTGTCCTGCACTTCAGAGCTCTTTACTCTTAACACTCTTGTCATGTTAGGTCCCTATAATACACTCTTAGGGCCTATTCAATACCTACCTTCAATTTATCCTCCTGACTTATCTGTTAGCATGTTGATCATCTCTAGGCTCAACTCTTACTTCGACAAAAGGTTTCAATCTCATTCGCAATCTCTTAGTACAACGTATCATTTAGGAAATCCTCTTCCTATTTTTTCTAACATTTACATACACCATAATTCTTGGACATCAACATATTCATGTCATACTCTAGCTCTCACAACCTCTAAATTACATAGAGCTCTCATAATGTCTATTCACCCTGAATGGTTATAACTCATTATTTTCAATTGAAGTAGAAAATTCATTCTAAACTCCCCATGTGTACTCTTTGTTTCTAATCATAAATCCTTTCTTCTAAGGTTGACTAAAGTTTAACATCCGAAATGGCCAGTCAAGTAATGTTTATCGATCTTGTCAATAGCGACGATGAGTATGAGAATTTAGGATTGCATCAAAACAAAGTTATTTCGAACATCAAAAGGATAGAGGGGAAAATAGAGAGAATCGGGGTAATAATGACTAATCATTGAGGTTCAGTTGAAATGCCATTATACTTTCCAGAGCCACTATACCAAATACCTCCTCCTTACCAAATTCCTCCACAATTTTCAAGTCCTTCCTACCCTATATATAACGCCCAACCTATCCAAGTTCAAACTACCCAACCTACTCATATCCCTGTCACCAAGCCTGTTGCCCCCAAGCTTAAGGCAAACATTGAAAAAAGATGGTACACTCTTTTAGCAGAGCCAATGGCTCAACTCTATGAAAGGCTCAAGAAGGCGGGTCATAGCACGACCATTCCGTCCGTACAAGTTGACATGAAGTCCCTACAGTACAACATGATCAAACTTACGCCTACCACTCTGGGATGATAGGGCATCCCATTGAGGTATGTTTTTCTTTGAAAAACAAGATTCAACAATTGATCAATACTAAGGTAATTCAGCTGAAGGATCCCTAACCAAATATTGCCAACAATCCTCTTCCAGACCATCACGTGAATATGCTTGATATTGATAAACATAGGGACTTAGAATAACAACAATTATGACCAAGGAAAAGGTTTTCATCATCAACGAGTAGAGAGGAGACCCTAGGGAAGACAATGGATCAAAGAATGGTCCGTCTAGAACTCGCCGGGAACTTGGGTTGATAAATTTTTTTCTTTTATTGGCATGATTTTTAATTAATAAGTTCGACGTTCGATCAAACTTGCAACTCTACTTTTTCTTTATTACCTAAAACTATGCTTTGAGACATTTTAGCATCATTAATAATGGCTTTCTTTTGAACTATTGATATTTTCTATTTTCTATTACAATAAAATTACTTTTTAAAATTGATGAGGCTGAGTGTGTGACACATAATGAGATCATACGAATTTGGAAGAGAATAAGGCCCTGAGGAACTTTTCAGTAAAGTTGGCGATTTAGAGGGTCAATCCAGACACATCACACCTGGGCAATTGGCTTGGAAATAAATTTTCTCGCATCAAGATGAAGAAAAGGGCCAATTTTTGCCCAACTGGTAAGTTCCTTACGTGGTTCATCGAGTCCTAAAAGAAGGAGCACTCATATTGGCAGAAATGGATGACGTAGTTTGGTCTAAGCCCATCAATTCATACGCTGTTAAGAGATACTGCATTTATTTTTATCTTTACGTCCCTTGAATTGTAATTTGAACTACGATCGACCTAATTCCCTTATGGATACGTAGGCGCTCATTTAATGAGTTCGGTCTCACCATAATAAAAATTTTTTCCCCTACTTTATCATTTTTTTTCTCTGTACGGAGTTGGGTAAATCAACAATATGACATGAATCGACAAATCTGATGTTCAACAAAGGTCAACCTTGTTCATTTCCTATTTTTCTTACCTTCGTTACAACTAGAATCACAAATTCAATATCACGTTCTATCACTATCCTGCTTCATGTGTTAGGAGCTCAAATCTTTATTCTTAGAATGCTTATTAAGGCTTAGCCTTCCTCCTAGAATGACTTTTGCTTTATATTTATATTACGTGTTGAAATTATGCACTATGTGGTAATTTTTGCCTTACTTATTTTACTTTAAGGTTTTCTAGCATTTGAATATCGAACTCAAGTGACAATCTGCAATATGACAAATATGCTCAATATCCGAAAAGACTCTAGCCCTCCTTCTCATCGCTCAAGACAAAACGTTTTGCCTCCTTATCCTCGCCCTACCCTCACGAACTTCGTTTGACCTGACTTTCATTTGGATATGTAGGCAGCCCACTTTGAGCTCGGTCTTTATCTAATAAAACATTTGCTTTCCCCTCTCTTTTAAATTCTTACACATCCAAATTGTCAAGCTAATTAACCCAACTCTTAAGCATATAAAGGCAGATTACAATAAAGGTTACGACATTCAAATGTAGGACAACCATTTCTCTTGGACTAATATTTTCTTTGAGTGGTGTAGGAATATAAGACTCCAAATGGGGCAGAATTTTTGAGGTTTCAAGAAAACCTCAAAATTTCACGATTAAACAATACATCAATTCACAATGACGTGCAAAAGGTCTTTTTCATTCTAAACAGGGGCAGAAATTTTTGAGAATTCCTCAAAAATTTCACAAGTAAACAATATATTCATTCACAAATGACATGCCAAAGGTGCTTTACATTCTAATCTGGGGCAGAAATTTTTGAGAATTTCTCAAAAATTTCATCACGATGGAGTACAAATCCCAACGGTTCATGGAGTAGAAAACAACGACCAAGGAGTCGACTCGAGCATAGTATAAATTCACATTTCTTTTTGACTAATGACTTTTCTTTGAGTACAGGAACAAGTAA
>NC_061122.1:58228282-58237098 GCF_002878395.1 Capsicum annuum
CACATATATTCTTACTAATCATTTCTGTCGAGTCAAGCTACAAGTGGCAGGTACGGGCCATAATTTCACGATGGAGAAGCTCAAATGTTGATCCCACGATGGAGAAGCTTAAATATTGATCCTACAATGGAAAAGCCCAAATGTTGATCCCACGATAAAGAAACTCAAATGTTGATCCCACGATTTCATAATATATGGAGAAGCCCCAATGCTGATCTCATGATGGAGAAGCCCAAATCTGATCCCACGATGGAGAAACTCAAATGTTGATCCCACGATTTCATAATGTATGGAGAAGCCCCAATGCTGATCCCACGATGGAGAAGCCCAAATACTGATCCCACGATAGAGAAACTCAAATATTGATCCCACGATTTTATAATGTATGAAGAAACTCAAATGTTAATCCCACGATGGAGAAGCCCAAATGCTGATCCCATGATGGAGAAGCCCCAAAGCCGATCCCACGATGAGAAGCCAAGTAGCTGATCACACAATTTCATAATGTATGATAAGCTCAAATACTGATCTGACGATGCAGAAGTCCCAATGCTGATCCCACTATAAGAAGTCAAGCAGCTGATCACACGATTCCACGATAAAATAGATACGCTTTCTTTATTTCCATAATTACGTTAAGTTTATCAAATTTTTATTTCTTATATGTCTAACCCTATTATTTAGTGATATAGAGATGCAGGTAACAGAGTAGGATTAACAAACAGAGACAATTTTCGTTTCTTTTTCGGAATACCACCCCATCTATTCATCAACCACGTGAACTCATCCTGAAACTTACCTACCTCAACATCTTTAAAAATTCTCCATACATCATCATTTCAAATCCTATTCATTACCGTCTCACCCATCCACGATATTGTTTGTTGATACCCCAACCTTTGTTATTAACATTCTTTAGGAATATTGGTCATTCCTAAATCTAGAACTACACACGGCTTGATTCTCGTAAAAATAGAGATATGTAGGTGACTTAAAGCCAAAGTCACGGCCACACTATTTTTTAACACCTCCCATCGTTTCCTTCCTAACAAACCACCATCTCGGTCGAACAAAATTGGCTACTACGTCAACTTTCATTTTTTGATAATTCTTTTATCATTCTCAAACAATGAAAGGGCAGCTATTGACACCCAATTTTAACCTCCCGGCACTACATTTAGGCTGTTATTTTAACAAAATTATTAATTTTTAAATATTAGTATTTTTTTTTTACACATTTTTCTTGCATCAAACATACTTCTAACATATCGCATTCATAATTTAGAAAAAATGCATAAATTATTTTATTATCTTTTAGCGTCATTTTTATAATTTTTTAAATCAAATACGATATTTTACATAATTTTATTAATTAAATTACCTTCTCACGTTCACAAGGACAATTTCTATTACAATCACTACCACTGTTTTCTAAGGTAAAAAATACTAGTTATTTTAAAAGCAATTAAATACTCTAAAGGTGTTTTGGTATTTCCTTCGAGATTATTGAAAGCAGCTCGCATATTCCACTGACGTGTTCTTGGTCTTTATTACTCACTTTTACTACTGCTCATTGGTGAGTCTCTGAATCGATGTAATATTTTAAATCATGTGTGTTGACTATATCATGCCATGAGAACTAGAAAGCATGTTTATAGGAAATAATTGTATCGTGCTTGTCTGCTACGTGCTGGATGTTCTATCATTCTTTTGTACCTACCATATTATTTTGTTATGTTTAACAGGTTCGAAAATCGAAGTCGCCAAGATGTTTAAACAGATTATGTTATAGTTGGATATGCCTTTATTTATTTATTTGGGTTTGTAATATTATTTGTAAAAACATTATTGATTATTGATGTAATAATATAATTTTGGGGACTGCTTTGGGGGGCGGGGATTACGTGCTCTATGAACGGAGTAGTAGGCACAATTTAGGTTTTACGTGTCTTATGTGCTATATGAAATGCTTAGGCAAAATGCGATTTAAATTATCTACTCGGCCGCCTAGAAATTATGCTTTAGGAACTTTAATTAATTTCGACATATAGAATTAAGTTCTGGCAATACAGAAATTGATGAATCTGGGTTAATACATATTTTGAGCATCAAAGTCATTTTCATCACATTCTAGATATATTCTCACACATTAACATGTTAAAGTAGATATTAATACATCTTAGCATATTTGACATCAAGCATATTACTACATTATTTGACGTTAAGCGCATTAGTACATTATTCGACACTGAGCATGACAGCATATTAATATATTTGGTATCATATTAAATATTAGGCATTTTTATATGTTTAATTAATTTTACAGCATGTCTAATTAATTTCTTACATGTAATCAATGTTCGGCATGTTTAATTAATTTTACAGCATGTCTAATTAATCTTTCAGCATATCTAATTAATTCTTTCACATGATTAATCAATGTTCAGCATGTTTAATTAACTTTACAACATGTCTAATTAATTTTTCAATATGATTAATCAATTTTTAGCATTTTAATTAACTGGTTAGCATGTTTGATTAATTTTTAGGCATGTTCAACATAACTCTCAGCATGTCCAATAACATCTTCAGCATGTTTAAATATAATATCAGCATGTCAAAATGTTAATTTTTTAAGACATCTTTAGTATGATTGATACACTTTCAGCATGTCACTATGAAATTCCTTCAATAATACAACTGTTGTTATATAAAAAATACATATTTTTTAGCACTTTTCGATATGTTTAAACACTAGAATAAGTATATCATGGCATCCTTAACAGGTTAATGTCTTTTAATATTCTTGTTGATTTCTTATGTTCTCATTTATATTTTACCACACTTAATTCACAAGCACATTTTCTTGACACATCTACCACACTTTTGACACCTCTTATGAACACACATAAGGTTGTTGCACACACGAGTCTCAGTCTTTTACCATGAATTGTTGATCATTTAGACACTATGATTATAGGTTAATGACATAACAAATAATTATCTATCCTCGCATGCTATCATTAATAAATGTTAATTAATAAAGAGGCTGATTTGGGATTATTATGTGTTACTTGTTGTCCAATATATTTGCTCTTTGATCCCTAGGCAACATAGCTTTCTTTTAGTCTAGAACACAAACGCAAAATAGTAAAGTCCAATGCCTCTTGGATGATAAGTGGGACGATAAGTATTATTAAAACGTTAGTTTTATCCTTGTCATAGGACGCCCCCTTGACTTGACATCCAGCCTAGGTGGGGTGGGACGGGTAGCCCCTTCGAAAATGATGATCCCAACAAAATATTAACGGCAAGGCTAATGACATGATTACTTGTCTAAGAGTTCGGCCCTTGGGTCGGATGATGATTAACAAGTTGGGTTTCTGATACGAATAAAATCAAAACATCTCTTTGTTTGACTGGGACGATTTCTTTTAGTCTTTTTATTATTTTCTATGTTTATTTGGGGTAGCTAGTTTATTATAAAGCAGTCCTCTTTTTATTATAAATTATGTCGTTTCTTTCTCCTTGCTTATCTTATTTCTATATTTTTTATTTATTTTATCACCTAGATAATCGACAATTAGCATTAACAAATGACAAGTGTTTGCTTATTAATTATCTTATCGCTTAGCTAAATAGTAAATTAATAATAAAAGAAGAGACCTTTATTTAATCGCATAGAATCCCCATGTAAAGTATGAATTCGGCCGGGAACCACCTTTGTGGACCTTGAAAGGTTCCTAACACCTTCTTTTTGAGGTAATTTGAACCCTTACCCGAACTCTGGTGAACTAAGACTAAATAACAAAAAAATAGGTTCATAGTATCCTAGACCGGTGCCCTAACGCACCTTAATACGTTAGGTGGCGACTCTCACACCCTTACTTTAAACAATCTCAAAAAGAGTTTGTCAAGTCTAATCTTGCCTTCCGCGAGGAAATTGGGCGCGACAGCTGACAGCCATCTCGGGCTTCTTGGACATGAAACTTCTTTCTGATAGTTCACTTGTTGTCTGAGATAAAGAATGGCTTTAAATGTCCAAGCCTATAAAATTAAGCTAATAAATCAATAGTATTATTCAATAGAAAAATAAATGAATCATAATAAAAGAAATATTTTCCATGGAAATTCATATAAGTTGACTGTCTTTGGCATTAATGGAGTCAATAAATATTTGACATTCATTTTGAAGCTTTCATAACCCTAAGAATAGCTGATAAATGCCTCAAAATCCTTGAAAAGCTTTATTAAATCAAGTGGTATGTTATTGTTAATGGCTCTCGCCTAAATAATATTATGTACAAACTAAATCAAGCACAATGATTGCTTGTACTTTTTTGAAAGTCTTTTACCTTCAACTCTTCTATCAAATTTGTGTTCTTGAAGCTTGGACCAACAAGGGACGACAAGTCATCACCGTCACTTGACTTGTCTTTGAGTTTTGGTGTTTAGGGTGCTTTTTGGGGTTAGAATGGGTATATGATGAGAAGGAGGATCACATTTTAGTCCAGTAGCTATGGCAAACTTCTTCTAACCAAAATAAGCAGGCATGCCACAGTAATTTATCCATACCTCATCAATCCTATCTTTATTTTCATATATAAATCTACGCTTGAGAAGATCATATACCATGGTCATTTTGAAACGAGCATTGTTGTCCTCCAACAAATCAAGATATTACCCAAAGCAGTTGTCCCTGAAATAAGCATCTAATTTTTTATCTCGAAGTATTTTTTGGAAGGTATCAAAAAAATTTTACATGGCTGACTTTACCATAAAATCACCAGTTAAATCTGTAGCACCATCACACTATATTCTCACAAAATAACTATCAACGTTGAAAGTTTTGACCAACTCTTTAGTGGAAGGGCTATTAGCATTTAGATTATCTCTTTTGAAACTTTTCTCTTCCTCGTGTTCATTTTCTTTTTCTTTTGATTGAGATATCGCTTGTATAGCAAGCTCATAGAATGGTAGATGTAGCCTAGCCGCTTCACTTATTCCTTTACTTGGACTTGATTCGCTTTCTTTTCTTTTGGAAGCCATATTATCTAAAAATAAGAGGAAAATAAAAAAGATTATAATTGATTAATGCATTGTTAGAAAAAAAATATAATAAATCTAAGAAGTACAATACAGTAAAATAATTATTCCAACAGATTACTCATCTATTGTAATAGTTGAGTCATATATTGCAATAAATAACTAACTTGTTGGAACAGGTGAGTAATCTGTTGGAAATAGTTTTAATATTATTGTGATTTCTTCCAACAAATCAGTTGTTTGTTGAAAGATAATTAATCTGTGCAACAGATCATTCATTTGTTGCAACAGGTGAGTGATCTGTTGGAACTGTTATCAAATTATTATTAATAGATCGGTCATCTGTTGTGATAGATGAATGATCTGTTGAAAGAAATCAAAGTCTTGGATATGTTATCTATTGGAATAATTGTTAGGATTTCATACGACAAATGATTTATCTGTTGCAACTGATGGTTCATCTGATACAACTAAGAGTTCATCTGTTGCCAAAAAATAAATCAGTAGCAAGATTTTGTTCAATAGAACAATAGTAATATCTCACCATTTAATATCAATATACCATTTTTACCAAGAACAACAACCACCCTATAACAACAAATCAATACAACACACACACCAAGAATATCAACATTGACCAACAACACCAACATTGTTGTTTTGTTTGTACAAACACAAACAACAAAAATAAATTTCAAAAAAAAACAACAAATGCCAACAAATAAAATCAACAGTTCGACAACAAGAACTATAGTAACAACAAAAAATTATATTTCACTCCGAAAAGAGAAGAGAAGAAATACCACAAATTAGAATTTTTTTGAGTCCTCATTTCAAATTTAAGCAACAAATATTGAAATTGTTAACCAATACTAGAAGAGAAGATGACTCAAGTTCCTCTTTTTCTTCATAACTAAAAATCCCTAATATTTTACCTGTGAAAGTCGAAAAGGGACGAAGAAACTCGAAGTTGTTGTCGCCGAAAAATGTTGTCACGTCGATTAACGGTTGAAAGTCGAAAAGAAACTCAAAATTATTTGTCGCAGGAAGTTGAAGTCACCGGGGATTGAAGGGAGAGATTTGCAAAATTGTTGGTTGGGAGAAGTTTGAGAAAAACTGTCGAGAGAGAGGGAAGAGACGTTTGATTTGGAGAAAAGAGGGGTGTGGATTGATTTGGATTTTTAAAAAGATTAGAAAGTTTTGAAAATATTAATTAAGTTCACAATTAACTTAATCGAGTTTCTTTAATTATGTTTGACCCTTTAAGTTGGTCAATGTAACCAATCTTTCATTCAAGACTTAAAAACACATTTCCTTCAATTTTCTGAAGACAAAAGGTGACAATGTCGCATTGATCCAGCTATGACCAGTTATGTCACTAAATCCATGATGTGTTTATGTTATTGTTTATTTCTAAGTTAGGTAGTCCATTTAGATTACGATGTATACAAAGATTTCAAAAAAAAAAATACAATATATTTTATTCATTCGCTCTAATTTTAATTGCCTTTCTTTTGTCCTGTATCACTAATATTCATTCGTTGTTGTATCGTTTGTAACTATTAACATTATAGAAATACACATACAAAGCAAAAATATAGAAATACGAAAAGACAGAAGTGGAAATATAGAATACAAACACACACAGAGTACATGTGTGTGTATGTGTGTGAGAGAGACGAAAGAGGAGAGAGACGAAAGAGGAGAGAGACAAAAGAGAGTGAAGTATATAGTTATAAAATGTAATTTTTCTAATGTACAACTATTTATATTAAATACATAGTACATGTTTGCCAGACCATGTAATTTTTCTTTTTTCACGAGTTGAATATAACTCAAAAAAAATAATTTATATTGATAAATTTATTTAATATTAAATAGTTGGTTGAAACTTAATATATGAAAAAAAAGTTGTGATTCAGAAACTAAATTTTTTTTGTTTCACCTGTGGTATCCACTAGACAAATGAATTGAAACGTCTCAAGCTTGGATTACAAACAACCGCGCGAAAATTTTGATTCAACTAATTATAAATTTAATTCCAAAGTTATTTTAAACGAAGAAGTAAGAAGTATCAAAAACATATTTAAATAAAAAAAAAAAATTTAAAATTTCATACTTAAACTATCACTCATTAATTTAAGAAATACAATTACATTAACATGTGATGGTGTGTATGCACTCTCTCTATTATTAAAAATCCTACCATGTGAGCTCTACGTGAAAAAAAAAAAATTCACGTGGCAATCCCAGAATGGCCATTGATAAAGTCATTGGAGCTAAAATAAAAAAGCGGAGCACTTTCCTCCGTTCTATTTTGGTTGAGAGAACAAAGAGTTCGGAAAAAAATTTTGAAAAAATCATTTTCCAGTGATATGCGTTTTCGGAACTTTATTGAAAAATGTATGACGATTCTCTAATCTTACTTTGAAGCTTAATTGTGACAATTCTAAATGCTATTAATTTTATATTACACAAGAAGATCTCATATATTATATTCACCTATTTCATATAATCTAGAAAAAAATAGACAAAATGAAAAACAAATTGAATTAACCCTTAAAAGAGTAAGATAAAGAAGGATTGTGATAAATGAAAAAGAAGAAGGTTGAGAAAATATGTAATAGGAGAAAAAAATGAAGAAAAATGGTTGAAAATAATGAAGAAGAAAGAGAGAGTTTAAGGTATTAAAAAAATAATTGATAAATATATCAAAAAAAATTATGTACCGGTTTAACTGATAAATCGACCTGAAAAATATTATTGATTTATTAGTATAAAGTTATTGGATTAATAATTTTTAAATAGTTCGCAAATTGTTATGGGGGTATTGGTTCGATTTTTAGTTTTAAGGTTTTAATTAATGTTTAAATCGTAATCTAATAAGATTATATTAAAATTATATTTTTATCCCTAGTTATATAATATTAGCTTTAGATTTGAAGTACGTACCCAATTGCTTTTCACATCTTATAGTTGTCATCTTAATGTTATTGTTTTCTTTTGACTTGGTGGGTACTACCAGTTAGTATAAACCAACCTTGTTTTTCGTTTTGAGAGATCGCTATCATTACTATTGCATTAGAGTTTGTTAATTAATTAAAAAGAAAATAAATTTATTTTAGTAATAATATATTTGAATCATGT
Organism: Capsicum annuum; assembly: GCF_002878395.1. Lineage (NCBI taxonomy): Eukaryota > Viridiplantae > Streptophyta > Magnoliopsida > Solanales > Solanaceae > Capsicum > Capsicum annuum. The sequence continues at coordinate 58,236,476 of NC_061122.1, forward strand.
TCTACTTGTAATTTGTGTAGGCTTTCATGGACGAATATAGTGTATATATGAATATTTAAAAATAAGAGAAAATTTTTAAAAAAAAATAGAGGAGCATCTTTTTTTTTTTTATCGGTTAAATCGAAAATCGAACCGCTAAGGACCAAAAATATATAATCAAAAAGCTATGATGAATATTTATTCATTTGATTATTAGTTTAGCATATTCACAAATCAAAAATCGATAAATCAAACCGATAATACACAAAATCGAATTGAACTGACCGATGTGCACCCCTAACGATGAGTCAACTTAAAAACTAACAATATGTTATGTAGAAGAATATTTAATGGCCAGACGCACCTAAATGTGTTTGTATACAAACATTTGATTCAGTTAACATTGATGTGTGTTTGTCAAACTAATGAGCGATGATTAAATAATCAAGGTCCAAAGTCCCACTGGTGTAGGTAGGGGTGTACAGACCAAACCGTCAAGTCAAATCAAACCGAAGAACCAAACCAAATCGAAAAAAAAAAACGACTTATGGTTTGGTTTGGTTGGTTTGGCGTTTGAAAAAAAAATCGACCATTTGTCAATTAATGGACAAATATTACAACTAAATATATATATATATATATAT